>NC_036857.1:7099267-7399267 GCF_002910315.2 Salvelinus sp. IW2-2015 | reverse complement strand
TTTMMMGGAYGGCGCGAAGTTGGATCTGGAGTCGCCTCCTGGAAAACCGTCGTTATAGGTGAATATGATCTCCCGCTTCGATTTTATTTGATACATGTCACAATATCATCCTAAAGTATGTTTTTTCAATATAGTTTAATTATATTATTGAAATTTATTCTGGACTTTAGACGTGAAGCGTCGCAAGAATTAGTTCAAGAAGGAGAGGTTAGCACCGCACGGCCAGTGTGCTTGCTAATTCAAGAGGGAAATAGTTCGTTCTGGATCCAAATAAAGACGGTTCTGAACAAAGGACCCCTTGGAGAACATTCTGATGGAAGATCAACAAAGATAAGGACCCAATTTGGGATACTATTTCATATATCTGTCGAACTGTGCTATCGCTACCGTTTGACTAGAATCAATGCTGCTGTGTGTTAGCTATTGTAGTAAGCTAATATAACGATATATTGTGTTTTCGCTGTAAAACACTTCAAAAATCGGAAATATTGGCTGTATTCACAAGATCTTTGTCTTTCATTAGCTATCCACCATATATTTTTCTGAAATGTTTTATGATGTGTAATTAGGTAGTTGACGTTGGTGTCTGTATTTTCTCTGGCTACTCCCGTGCGATTTCTGACTGTAGCTATGATGGTAGCAGTAATGTAAAACTGATTTATAGCTAAAATATGCACATTTTTTGAACAAAACATAGATTTATTGTGTAACATGTTATAGGACTGTCATCTGAGGGAGTTTTTTCTAGGTTATTTAGGTTGGTTCTAGGTTAGTTAGGTTGGCTTGTGCATGCTACCTGCATCCTACTTGTGCTGTGAAAAATGTCTGTCCTCTTTTTTTATTTGGTGGTGAACTAACATAAATATATGTGGTGTTTTCGCTGTAAAACATTTTAAAAATCGGAAATATTGGCTGTATTCACAAGATCTTTGTCTTTCATTTGCTATCCACCATATATTTTTCTGAAATGTTTTATGATGTGTAATTAGGTAGTTGACGTTGGTGTCTGTATTTTCTCTGGCTACTCCCGTGCGATTTCTGACTGTAGCTATGATGGTAGCAGTAATGTAAAACTGATTTATAGCTAAAATATGCACATTTTTTGAACAAAACATAGATTTATTGTGTAACATGTTATAGGACTGTCATCTGAGGGAGTTTTTTCTAGGTTATTTAGGTTGGTTCTAGGTTAGTTAGGTTGGCTTGTGCATGCTACCTGCATCCTACTTGTGCTGTGAAAAATGTCTGTCCTCTTTTTTTATTTGGTGGTGAACTAACATGAATATATGTGGTGTTTTCTCTGTAAAACATTTTAAAAATCGGACTTGTTGGCTGGATTCACAAGATGTTTATCTTTCAAATGCTGTATTGGACTTGTTAATGTGTGAAAGTTAAATATTAAAAAAATATAGATTTTGAATTTCGCGCCCTGCACTTGAGCTGGATGTTGTCATAGGTGTACCGGCGTCGGGCTTGCAGCCATAACAGGTTTTTGAATGATTTAATTAAAGATATTGTAATGATAATGTCACCAATGTATCAATGATTGTCAAGGAAACAAACCCCAACAGAGGCAATGACATGGAAAGGAGACCCTGGAATATACTCCTCCCCCCACTTCAGAGCCAATATATAGCCTTCCCCTCCTTGATAACATAGTTGATATCATAGCCATTGTTGCCAAGGTGTTTGACACGTCCTCACACCACAGTGGGACCATGCAGCCTCACCAGAAGCAAGTTAACACCTAGGACAAAAGACAAGATCATAAAAATAATCAATGCATTAATGTTTTGTATACATTGTATCTTCTATATTTGTCTTAAACAATAGAATCACTTCCGCTGCATATAGAGTGATATTGTTGGGGAAATTGACTGTTACTAAATTGAAGAGGAATTTCTCAGACAGACACACACCTCAGCAATTCAGTGAGATAAAAACCCCTCCTTTACAGCTCACAGAGATTCAAGGTCATTGAGCTTCACACAAATCAAATTTTATTGGTCACATACACATGGTTAGCAGATAATGAGAGTGTAGCGAAATGCTTGTGCTTCTAGTGCTGACATTGCAGTAATATCTAACAAGTAATCTAACACTTTCAACAACTACTTAATACACACAAATCTAAAGGGGTGAATGAGAATCTGTACATATAAATATATAGATGAGCGATGGCCGATCGGCATAGACAAGGTGCAATAAATACAGTATATACATAATGTAAGATACGTAAACATTGTTAAAGTGGCATTATTTGAAGTGTCCAGTTATCTATTTATTAAAGTGTCCAGTGATTAGGTCTCAATGTAGGCAGCAGCCTCTGAGTTATGGATTGCTGTTTAGCACTCTGATGACCTTGAGATTGAAAAACAGCTTCTGTCTCTCGGTTCCAGCTTTGATGCACCTGTACTGACCTCGCCTTCTGGATGGTAGCGGTGTAAACAGGCAGTGGCTCAGGTGGTTGTTGTCCTTGATCTTTTTGGCCTTCCTGTGACATCGGGCACTGTAGGTGTCATGGAGAGCAGGTAGTACGGCCCCTGTGATGCGTTGTACAGACTGCACCACCCTCTAGAGAGCCTTGCGGTTGAGGGCGGTACAGTTGCCGTACCAGGCTGTGATACAGCCAGACAGGATGCTCTCGATTGTGCATCTGTAAAAGTTTGTCAGGTTTTTGGGTGACTAGCCAAATTTCTTCAGCCTCCTGAGGTTGAAATGGCACTGTTGTGCTTTATCCCCACACTGTGTGGGTGGACCATTTCAGTTTGTCTGTGATGTGTACTTAACTTTCCACCTTCTCCACTGCTGTCCCTTCGATGTGGATAGTGGGGTGCTCCCTCATCTGTTTCCTAAAGTCCACGATCATCTCCTTTGTTTTGTTGACGTTGAGTGTGAGGTTCTTTTCCTGACACCACACTCCAAGTGCCCTCACCACCTCCGTGTAGGCTGTCTCGTTGTTGTTGCCCACAACTGTTGTGTCATCTGCAAACTTGATTGAGTTGGAGGCACGCATGGCCATGCAGTCATGGGTGAACAGGGAGTACAGGAGAGGGCTGAGAACGCACCCTTGTGGGGCCACAGTGTTGAGGGTCAGCGAAGTGGAGATGTTTCCTACATTCAACACCCGGGGGCAGCCCATTAAAAAGTCCAGGACCCAATTGCACAGGGCAGGGTTGAGACCCAGGGCCTCCAGCTTTATGATGAGCTTGGAGGGTGCTATGGTGTTGAATGCTGAACTGCAGTCAATGAACAGCATTCTTGCATCATCTGTGGACCTGTTGGGGCGGTATGCAAACTGAAGTGGGTCTAGGGTGGCCGGTAAGGTGGAGGTGATATGATCCTTGACTAGTCTCTCAAAGCACTTCGTGATGACAGAAGTGAGTGCTATGTGGCAGTAGTCATTTAGTTCAGTTATTTTTGCCTTGGGTACCAGAATAATAGTGGCCATCTTGAAGCATGTGGTGACAGCAGACTGGGATAGAGATTGATTGAAAATGTCCATAAACACACCAGCCAGCTGGTCTGTGTATGCTCTGAGACTCTCTAGGCTGTACATGCATGCCATGATTGGATACTAACAACCTATATTAATTGGGTAATTATTAACTATCACCTATAATAACCAGCATATTACTAACACTTAGTAACAAAAGCAACGTGAAGTGTCGCTGAGTCAGTAGAGAAATTAGCTGATTTAGCAGAAGGGGAGGGAGAGGGGAGGTGGTAATAGAGAAGACAGATGGCTCATATGAGACTGGTGTTATTCTCTCACCAATATTTTAAAAAATAAAAAACTTTGGCTACTTCCCCAGATGCTACTCATACATTTATGAAATTGTTTCTCACAATAGTTGGATGTATCGTTTCACATATATTCCCGAACCATACAATCTTGTTTTGATGATTTGAACACTTCCTTAGACAGCTGTAAGCTTATCTTCCCTAGTCTATGTTCAATGTCATTCATATTTTACACACGGCCTACCCAACTTTCTGAATTGACCAATCAAGTAGCATCTTGTATGTCAACCGAGGGAGGAGCTTTTATGGCCTCACCTAAACATTACAGGTACAATATGTCATTGCCATTTGTGTATATTCTTCCAGTGTACCTTATGGTATTAAAGTTGAAATGAAGTTCCGATTGTTGTACTCACCATTCTTTCATTAGGGTTTAAAACTTACAATATAATTCATTATTGTGTAATATGTTAAAACCATGTATTAGAAAGATTACGTTTTACTACAGTCTTTGCTGTTGAGCCAATTTTAGCAGGGAGTCATCCTGAGACAAAGGTCTCTTTTACAGATGAGCTCTAATACCAAAAACATATACATTAATACAATATGAAAAGCAAAGCAGAGATAAAAAAAGTCAAAGATAAACAAAGACTGGGTATGGTAACTAAGTTATTAATGAATGACGTTAGGTAAAGTTTTCGTACGAGAATTCAAAGAACCTACTTTCAAATACAGAATGCATTGACGGGTACTGAACCCGTCGGCCGTAATTAAGTGTAGTGCATTTAGATAAAATGCATAATTTTGTAAATGCATCAAACACTTGTGGCTTTCATGTGCAAGCTTCAAATAAAACCTGTCAATAATTGTTTATTTAACTAGGCAAGTTAGTTAAGAACAAATTCTTAATTACAATGACGGCCTAGGAACAGTGGGTTAACTGTCTTGTTCAGGGGCAGAACAGATATTTACCTTGTCAGTTCGGGGATTCAATCTAGCAACCATTTGGTTACTGGCCCAATGCTATAACCACTAGGCTACCTGAGAGGTTGGTTTAATTATTTACTGTACTGTCTACTTAATTATTTTGACCTTACATTCATGTGAAGTAATCAGACTTGGTTTAGTCAATTAGAAGCCTGGTTAAGTTTTTGGGCCAATTACGTGAACTCTGGGTTTGCTGTTGCAAGGAACTTTTTGGGGCTCTGGGACTCCTGCCTCTGCTCAAGCTGAGAGGGGAAGATGACACTGTTGTTGAGCTTAAACTTGTACATAGAGATTTCGAATTGCACTTAGCAAAAATACTTTCTTACACTTAGATTTTTATTTCCTTATATTGTGATTGATTGTGACTGATAATTTAGATTTACTAGTATCCAAGTCAAATTGTATTCAGTGTGTGGTTGTATTTTCCTTGAGTCACTTTCGTATTGCATGGGAGAACTTTCTGGAGACATATATTTAAGTCATAGATTACTATTAGTAATATAACTAGTCTAGTTTTTTCCCCTATCGACTACATTTTGTTAATTTACTGAGATTATTCCCATGCTGTTTCATCCGAGCCTGTGGTGAGAGGGTTACACTTGCATGATCAAGGAAGTCAAAAACAGAGCTACAGTACAATCTTTAAAAGGAGATCTTTGATCTCTGTCCCCATCTTTAGCTCCATGTCAGCTCACCAGCTTTACTGCAGTCTACATTGAAGATGTTTCTCCTTCCCATACAGGCTTCACTCAGGCCTGGCCCGCTACTGACAACCTTACAGGTATCAGACTGGAAGGAGGACCATAGAGAGGACGCAAAACAGCCATTAATTACTCTTCCTCATCAGATGACCTGTGATGGGTGATAAAATGTTACGATATTATCCGTATGTAGTTTGTGCGCCTAATTTACCACTCTAAATGAGATATGAAAGACACAAGACAGTAAACCTCCATAAAATAATAGGACTGATTGATACCTTTGGTCTGTCCCGACCCTGATGCATCATCTCCAGCAGAGCCATACAATGGCACCAGGTAAGGACTGTGAATGACGAGCACTCTGAACATTGAATTTGACTGACACTTCATAGTCCCATAGCGCACAATTGGCCCAGCGTCATTAGGGTTTGGCCTGGGTAAGCCGTCATTATAAATAAGAAATTGTTCTTAACCGACTTGCCTAGTTAAATTTAAAAAGTCACCAAGAGGAAAAGCATAATTTTTGGTGAATCTCTGTTTTCCATTGAATGCGTCAGGGGACAACGTGGAGGTGAGGCCTATTTTTCTATACCTGGTTCCTGAGCAACGTAGGAGATCCCACAGGAGCCATCTTCCCTTTCCTCAAAAGGTGGGCTGCGCCTGACCTGGGCCCTCCATTACCGGCACCTGCCTCTCGAGCCCAGATAATGAAATCAGCTGCACAGAAAGAAAGATAGATACAACACATGTGCAAGGCACACACAAACTAGAACGTCTGCACTCAGTACAGTACCATAGAACCACATGCATTTATGTGTACTTTAACCTCTCTTGGGTAGGGGGCAGTATTTTGAATGAATGAGGTGCCCAATGTAAACTGCCTGTTACTCAGGCCCAGAAGCTAGGATATGCATGGTATTATTGGATAGAAAACACAAAAGTTTCCAAAACTGTTATAATAATGTCTGTGAGTATAACAGAACTGATATGGCAGGCGAAAATCTGAGGAAAATCCATCCAGGAAGAGGGATATTTTTGATGTGGGTACTTTTCAATTGAATGCCTATACAGTATGGGATAGGACCCAGATTGCAGTTCCTATGGCTTCCACTAGATGTCAGTCTATAGACATTGTTTCAGGCTTGTTTTCTGAAAAATTAGGAAGAATGAGACCATTCTTTCACTTTCAGTGGACTGTAGAAAGAAGCAGAGCTGGTTGGCGCGAGTGACCGATTGCGCGCCCTTCGTTATTTTTCCTTTCGATTGAAAACGCCATTGTCCGGTTGAAATATTATCTATTATTTTAGACAATCTGAGGATTAATTATAAACATCGTTTGACATGTTGACGAACTTTACCGATACTATTAGGATGTATTCATCTGCATGTCGTGACTGCCTTTGAGCCAGTGGCTTACTGAACAAAACGCACCAACCAAATTGAGTTTTTGGGACATAAAAAAGGGACTTTATCGAACAAAAAACAATTATTGTGTAGCTGGGACTGAAGATCTTCATGGTTGCAGTCACAAAAGGTAAGTGATTAATTTTATCGCTATTCCTGTAATTCCTTTACATACATGGGCACTTTTTGGCATTTGCTGTATGATCGATGAGAATCTCCATATTGCAAATGTACGGTCCCTTACTAGACGTACGCAAATGTTTTTCAAATTTGGTGGCGGGTCGTGCACCGGGGCCAGATCTTCCGGGAAGTCATCGAACGAAGTCTCTCGGACATTCAGTTTCATAAAATGTAATTTTTCCGCTGTCCCGGTAAATTCCACCAGATGGCGAATGGAATCATATTGCAAATGTACAAAACATCACCAACCACGACATGGCCATTTCTCCTAATCGGAAAAGGCTTCGAAGACGAAACATGGCGAGCATAGGTTTGGACTAATGGGCTGTTTGCCCAGAAACAAGATGGCGTCGAGGCCTCAACGCTTTTTGAGTTAAGGCCATTTTTCTGGAGTAAAGTCAAAAACAAATAGGCGCGCTAATTTGACAGCTTCACGTCAAAGTACATGAAAAATAGAACCAGCCATTTATCTACCATCATCTAAGAGAAATCATACAATGTACAATTGGTGATAATAAAATAAATGTTTTTTTTCTCCAAAAAGTTAGATCCAGTTGCGGCATGTTCAGACGAATCCATTAAGGCGGGTTTCAGAGCTCTGCGAGACTTCTGTGATTTTCTGAAATCACACACTCATCCAACCCTCTAAATCAGTCAGTTCTTAACGTAAAGACTTAAAACTGTAAGAGCCTACCCCACGGAGGATATTGTTTCACCTTCAGCTTCCCGTGTCCACCGGAAGTGCCTTAAAAATTGGGGTCACGTGGGCTGTTTTGAAGGGTTAGAAAGTCACATCTTTCCAAAACTTCATGTGTGATTAGGCAACCCTCATGAACTGTAATCAGTAATTCTCCCAACAGATGTCAAAGAAAAAACACACACAGCAAGGACGGAGTGACAGTGTGGGGCTTAGAGACAGAGCCTGCAATAGTTACCTTTGTTCGAACTATCAAAGAACCATCAGACCTAGAGCTCTGAAACCTGTTCTAGAGATCAAGTCGATAGTGCATGGTGAGTTGTGGCTCTAGAAGGTTCTCAGACCGAGAAACAGCCTCGTACGTTTGCAATAACTTCAATTCATTTTGACCATCACGAAAAAGACGACATTTAGAAAAGTCCCAGAGTCGCAAGACTAGGTGCATTGAAACCACCTCGGTCCATAGAGACGGACCCTAATGTTTCTGTCCAATAGCTCATTCAAGGACCACTAGCGACGCCCGGAAAAAAATGATTTTCTGCACCAATTAAGGTCGCTGCTCGGGCTCCAAATGACCTATCGAGCCGAAACTTGGGTTTCGGGGTCGCCTCAGCTAGGCCTACACAATGTCAGAACTGGACCCGCAGCTAGAATGTAACTACATGTTTTTATTATGGTTTAACTTATTCACGTCACCAACCCTGATCCGGTAGCACCCCCCCCCCACATGATTAGCATAGCTAGCATAGCGTCACAAGTAACTTGTAGCATCTTAAATATCATTAAATCACAAGTCCAAGACACCAGATGAGAAGATACAGGTCTTGTGAATAAAGCCACCATTTCAGATTTTTTAAAATGTTTTTACAGGGAAGACACAATATGTAAATCTATTAGCTAACCACGTTAGAAAGGAGAGGATTTTTTCACTCCCAACAGTTTTTCCCTGCGTCAGTAGCTATCACAATTCGACTAAATAAAATATATATAGCCACTAACCAAGAAACAAATTCATAAGATGACAGTCTGATAACATATTTATGGTATACCATAGTTTTTTTTTTAAATGTGCATTTTTCAGGTATAAATCACAGTTCTACATTGCAGCTGCAATCTGAAAAGGTGCCGACCAAGCCAGAACAATTACAGAGCCAACGTCATATAACTAATTACTCATTTTTAAACATTTCAGAAAAATACACAGCGTACAGATATTGAAAGCCCAACATCTGGTGAATCCAAACAATATTTCAGATTCTTAAATGTTTTTAACGAAAACAAAATGTAGCGCTAAATTAGCATAGCTATACCAGCAGATCGCGCTGGCGCCACGGCAAGATCACATGCACAACAATATGATATAACATCGTAAATGGTCTTACTATGGCTGATCTTTCATCAGAATGTTGATCAAAGTGTCCTTTGTCAAGATGAGTTGTTGGTTCCGTTCAGAGTTTTCCTTTCCCACTCCATTTAGCACAGATGTCGAGTGCACGGATTTCTCAAAAGATACTAAAATCTAACAACGGAACACCGAAAAAACTCCCTAAAAAATTCAAATAATCTGATTAAACTATATTGAAAAAACATACATTACGATGATCTGGTCACATGTATCAAACAAACTTGAGACGGAGATAGTTTTCATCCATAATGCGCACAACAGAAGCAATCGCAGCTACAAGTCGCACGATTTAAGAGAACCGGAAGTTGTCGTCACCCAAAGAATTAGCTCTCATTTCACGTCAGTCCAGATAAACAAGAATTTTTCCTCTCGACGTCCTCTTGACACCAGAGGAAGGCCAATGAGTGTGTTTCGGTCATAGGGGCAGACCATATATAGCAGAGCGTTTGAAGCTGGCATACACATCTTGCTTTTTTCGTCTTGGTCATGGAAAGTGCTGTCAAATGACTTCTGTATCACTCAGAGACAAAATTGAAACGGATTTTGCCACCTTAAGCCACCTTAAGCAGCAATTACAGCTACAAGTCTCTTGGGGTATGTCTCTATAGCTTGGCACATCTAGCCACTGGATTTTTGCCCATCTTTCAAGGCAAAACTGCTCCAGCTCCTTCAAGTTGGATGGGTTCCTCTGGTATACAGCAATCTTAAGTCATACCACAGATTCTCAATTGGATTGAGGTCTGGGCTTTGACTAGGCCATTCCAAGACATTTAAATGTTCCCCTTAACCACATCGAGTGTTGCTTTAGCATTAAAAATTAGGGTCATTGTCCTGCTGAAGGTGAATCTGTCCCAGTCTCAACTGGACCCCGGTCTGGCTAAATTCCCAATCTGGCCCTCAAACCATTCATGGTCACCTAAAATCCCCAGTTTATAATTGGCTCATTCATCCCCTCTCCCCTGTAACTATTCCCAGGTCGTTGCTGCAAATGAGAACGTGTTCAGTCTAACTTATGGTAATAACGGTAAAATAAAATAAATACTCTGGAAGACTGAAAAAGTTATACCTCAAGAATTTCCCTTTATTTAGCGCCATGCATCATTCCTTCAATTCTGACCAGTTTCCCAGTTCCTGCCAATGAAAAACATCCCACAGCATGATGCTGCCTCCACCATGCTTCACTGTGGGGATGGTGTTTTCGGGGTGATGAGGTGTTGGGTTTACACCAGACATTGCATTTTCCTTGATGGCCAAAAAGCTACATTTTAATCTAATCTGACCAGAGTACCTTCTTCCGTATGTTTGGGGAGTCTTCCACATGCCTTCTGGCGAACACCAAACGTGTTTGCTTATTTTTTTCTTTAAGCAATGTCTTTTGTCTGGCCACTCGTCCGTAAAGCCCAGCTCTGGAGGGTACGGCTTAAAGTGGTCCTATGGACAGATCCTCCCATCTCCGCTGTGGAGCTCCTTCAGGGTTATCTTTGGTATCTTTGTTGCCTCTGATTAATGTCCTCCTTGCCTGGTCCATGAGTTTGTGGTCAGCCCTCTTGGCAGGTTTGTTGTGGTGCCATTTTCTTTAAATAATGGATTTAAATGGTGCTCCATGGGATGTTCAAAGTTTCTGATATTTTTTTTTTATAACCCAACCCTGATCTGTACTTCTCCACAATTTGGTCCCTGACCTGTTTGGAGAGCTCCTTGGTCTTCATGGTGCCACTTGCTTGGTGGTGCCCCTTGCTTTGTGGTGTTGCAAACTCTGGGGCCTTTCAGAACAGGTGTAATTAATATACATACAGAGATCATGTGACACTTAAGTTCACCTGTTTGCAATCTAACTAATTATGTGACTTCTGAAGGTAATTGGTTGCACCAGATCTTATTTTAGGGGCTTCATAGCAAAGGATGTGAATACATATGCACGCACCACTTTTCCGTTAGTTATTTCACCAATATGGACTATTTTGTGTATGTCCATTACATTAAATCCAAATAAAATCAATTTAAAATTAGCAGGTTGTAATGCAACAGAATAGAAGAAACACCAAGTGGGATGAATACTTTTGCAAGGAACTATACATAGACTACTGTTCAAAAGTTTGTGGTCACTTAGAAGTGTTCTTTTTTTTTCCCTTTTGTAAGATTTTTTTGTACATTCAAATAAAATCACATCAAATTGATCAGAAATACAGTGTCGACATTGTTAATGATATAAATGCCTATTGTAGCTGGAAACAGATTAAAGGAATATCTACATAGGCGTACAAAGGCCCACTAATCAGCAATCATCACTTGTGTGTTCTAATGGCACGTTGTGTTAGCTAATCCAAATTTATCATTTTAAAAGGCTAATTGATCATTAGAAAAACATTTTGCAATTATGCTAGTACAGCTGAAAATAGTTGTACTCCTTAAAGAAGCAATAAACTGGCCTTCTTTAGACTAGTTGAGTATCTGGAGCATCAGCATTTGTGCGTTCGATTACAGGCTCAAAATGGCCAGAAACAAAGAGCTTTCTTCTGAAACTGTCTATTCTTGTTCTGAGAAATTAAAGCTATTCCATGTGAAAAATAGCCAAGAAACGGAAGGTCTCGTACAATGCGGTGTACTACTCAAATCAAATTTTATTTGTCACATACACATGGTTAGCAGATGTTAATGCGAGTGTAGCGAAATGCTTGTACTTCTAGTTCCGACAATGCAGTAATAACCAACNATTTTTCCTCTGACGTCCTCTAGACACCCAGAGGAAGGCCAGTGAGTTGTGTTTCGGGTCATAGGAGGCACGACCATATATAGGCAGAGCTTTGAAGCCAGCATAAACATCTTGATTTTATGTTCTTGGTCATGGAAAGTGCTGTTGAATGACTTCTGTATCACTCAGAGACAAAATTGAAACGGATTTAGAAACTAGGGATTGTTTTCTTTCCAATGGTATGATTCATATGCATATAGTAAGAGCAATAATTGAATAAGAGGTAGTTTAATCTGTAGAGCAAATTATGCTAATGCGAAAATAGCACCCCCTGTATTCTCAAGAGGTTAAACTGAAGGCGCTGTGAATTTTGGGCCTGCTCTGAAATATGTGATAGTTGGCTTCTAAACGAGTTGGAAAAAGTGGGTGTGGTGTCAGAATGATATCCAATTGACTGATGGACAGTGACTTGCTGGCTGACTTTAGTCCATTTGCAATATATTTAAACAGTGATAGACCATCACCAAATTGACATTCTGAAATCAACACCAACGAGCGATGGAGAGGAACCAGAATCCCTGCCCGGCCATCCCGAATTCATCGGGCCAGTCAATTTCGCATTCCTGCAGTATTTCTGAGCATGTCAAATTCGTGATGGTAAATGCCCATTGAAATATATTGCAAATGGACAGCCGTGCACCTGGTGATTGGAATGGGTTCCCAGGAGCACATTATTAAAACAATTTTGAATGCCTTTAGGGGGGAGCAAGGGGTCTACAGTTGGGTAGGGAGCACCCCAGGCCTAATCATCCAACATCAGTGCCCGACCTCACTAATGCTCATGGCTGAATGGAAGTCCCCGTAGCAATGTTCCATCATCTCGTCGAAAGCCTTCCCAGAAGAGTGGAGGCTGTCACAGCAGCAAAGGGGGACCAACTCCATATTAATGCCCATGATTTTTGAATGAGATGGTCGATGAGCAGGTGTCCACATACTTTTGATCATGTAGTGTACATTACACCTGCATCTTGTGTATCCACAAAGTCTGAGATCTCAAAAGGTGCGCTCCCCATCACGAGCCTTGGTCCAAAGACCTTGACCCTTCTGGGGTCTGCAATCTAACTGGGTGATGGTGAGGGATGGGACTGCTGGCCACATGCTGTCCATCATGTCGACCAAATGCTCTCCCACCTCTTTCGGGATGAAATATGTACCTGCACAGCAGAAGAGTGAGACTGTTCTTTAAAACAATTAATTTTACATTCATCCCACAGAAATAATTTCCAAATCAAATCCAGCTTAATTTGTCACATGTGCAAATACAACAGGTGTAGACCTTAGTGTGAAATGCTTAGTTACAAGCCCTTAATGCAATTCAAGAAAGAGTAAAATACATTTCCCAAATATGCTAAAGTAAAAAATAATAAAAAAGTAAAAATAACTGTTGGGGGGAGGGGGTCTCAGATGGTTGAGGGGCAGCTCTTGGGGAACTGTGGTGGGAGTGTGGATCTTGGAGGTCTGGCAGTTGGGAGCCTGGGCCAGTGGCTGATGGATTGCTGGTTTAGGTCCCCGTTTTTTGACCTTGTGGGAGATCTGTTGACCCTGGTTGCTTCTGTGTGTCGCTCTGGATGGGAGTCTGTTAGACAACTAATGTGATGCGTTTGTTGAGCAGCTTCACTGCAAGTATAATTGTATGTTTTAAACATTCAATAAATAACAACAAGGCTATATACAGGGGGTACCGGTACCGAGTCAATGTGAGGGGTACAGGTTAGTCGAGGTAATTTGTACATGTAGGTAAGGGTAAAGTGACAATGTAAATAGTCCGGGTGGCCATTTGATTAATTAATTGTTCAGCAGTCTGGCTTGGGGGTAGAAGCTGTTAACCTTTTGGTACTAGACTTAGCGCCCCGGTACCACTTGCCCTGCGGTAGCAGAGAAAACAATATATAACTTGGGTGACTGGAGACTGACAATTTTTGGACTTTCCTCTGACACCGCCTAGTATATAGGTCCTGGATGGCAGGAAGCTTGGCCCTAGTGTACTGAGCTGTACGCACTACCCTTTGTAGCACCTTACGGTCAGATGCCAAGCAGTTGCCATACCAGGCGGTGATGCAACTGGTCAGGATGCTCAATGGTGCAGCTGTAGAACTTTGAGAATCTGGGGGCCCATGCCAAATCTTTTCAGGCACCTGAAAAAGAAAAAAAGTTGTCATGCCCTCTTCACAACTGTCTTTGGACCATGATAGTTCGATGGTGATGTGGACATCTCGACCCACTCCACGACAGCCCCATCAATGGGGGCCTGTTCTGCCTGCCTTCTCCTGTAGTCCACATGGCTTCGGTCCTCACTCTTAGCCCCCAGTTCCCTCAACTCCTGAACCCTGACCTGTGTGTCTGTCATGCTGCCTCTTCAGCAGGCAGGACACATCCAGGCCTGATGGAAACACGATACTGGCTGTGAGCAGGTGGATATCCTCTTCTGTGATGTCCAGGCTGAAGTCAGTCGCTGTGCCAAACATCACCCTGCGGGACCTCCGGGGAACAACACTGTCACCAGCCTTTGCACAGGGACATGTGAGACAGGTGAGAAAGAAAAGGTGAAGTACTTACATTCTCTTAATTTCACTTTTAGTTCTACCCTTCCTACCCTGTAGACCTACCAACCACATACTGTAGATACTCCTGCTTACCAGCGATCCTTGCCGTGAAGGGACTACCTGTGATGTGCTCGTTGTGTCGTATTAGGATTCTGTAGTCACCAGAAACCATTGGCAGGTAGGTGACCGTATATGTACGGTCTGTTGTTCATGAGGTGAATCTCTACTTTAAACGGACCAGAGGGAAAAGTCCAGTTCACCTGGTGATTAACTTCTTGAGAATACAGGGGGTGCTATTTTCCCATTAGCATAATTTGCTCTACAGATTAAACTGCCTCTTATTCAATTATTGCTCTTACTATATGCATATAAATAATACCATTGGAAAGAAAACAATCTCTAGTTTCTAAAACCGTTTCAATTTTGTCTCTGAGTGATACAGAAGTCATTTGACAGCACTTTCCATGACCAAGACGAAAAAAGCAAGATGTGTATGCCAGCTTCAACGCTCTGCTATATATGGTCGTGCCCCCTATGACCCAAACACACCTCATTGGCCTTCCTCTGGGTGTCAAAGAGACGTCAAGGAAAATATCTTGTTTATCTGCGGATGACGTGAAATGAGAGCTAATTCTTTGGCTGCGTGACGACAACTTCCGGTTCTCTAATCGTGACTTGTAGCTGCGATTGCTCTGTGTGCGCCATTATGGATGAAAACTACTCCGTCTCGAAGTTTGTTTGATACATGACCAGATCATCGTAATGTATGTTTTTTCAATATAGTTTAATCAGATATTGAATTTTTCGGGAGTTTTGTGTGTTCCGTTGTCTGATTTATAACGTTTGAGAGATCCGTGCCACTCGACCAGTACCTGTGCTAAATGGAGTGGAAAGGAACAATTCTGAACGGAACCAACGAACTCATCTTGACAAAGGACACTTTGATCAACATTCTGATGAAAGATCAGCCATATAAGAGACCAATTTACGATTTATTCATATCTGTTGTGCATGTAACTGGCCTGGGCGCCAGCCGAATCTGCCTGGTATAGCTAGCTAATTTAGCGCCATTTTGTTTTCGTTATAAACATTTAATAAATCTGAATTTTTGAATTCACCAGATGGTTGGGCTTTCAATATCTGTACGCTCTGTATTTTTCTGAAATGTTTTAAGATGAGTAATTCGTTATATGACGTTGGTCTCTGTAATTGTTCTGGCTGGTCAGCACTATTTCAGATTGCAGCTGCAATGTAGAACTTGATTTATACCTGAAAAATCACATGCAAACTATGCTATACCATAAATATGTTATCAGACTGTCATTTATGAAGTTGTTTCTTGGTTATGGCTATATATTTTTTTATTTGTCGAATTAGTATAGCTACTGACGCAGGAAAAAACTATTGGAGTAAAAAAATCGTGTCATTTGCTAACGTGGTTAGCTAATAGATTTACATATGTGTTCCCTGTAAAACTTTAAAGATCTGAAATGTGCTTTATTCAAAGACCTGTATCTTTCATTGGGTCTTGACTTATGATTTAATGATATTTAATGCTACAAGTTACTTGTGACGCTATGCTAGCTATGCTACCAGTGGGGGGAACCGCATGGGTGGGTCGCTAACCGGATCAGGGTTGGTGACTCGTGAGAAGTTAAAGAACATGTATAGTATCTGCCTTCCAGTATGATTCAGAAACCATTGGTGTGGTGTTAGTTTCATTGTGTGTTTTGTCTTTTAAGTTCAAAAGTAACTATTTCTCATTTGCTAATGATGGTACTCTTACAGTGTGTTGAGTCTTTGTTGAAGATGGTAAAGGCTGCGATCTTGTTTGCCATGCCATAGACTAGGCCTGCCCCATGTGCCAGTGTCAGAACTACTGGCATTGTTCAAGTAGAACTGGAGTGGGCTCTAAAATGCAGATTTGAGTAATCAGACATTGGATAGCTTATTGTTTGCCTTTCTATTATATGTAAGGAATGGGTTTAATAAACCTGACATTCTTACCAGGGAGAGCAGTGCCATGAACCTTGATGTGCATTTGGAGGCCTTCTTCTGTGATCATACATCAGTGTGACGGTTCCATCTCGGTTATCAGTTACATCAGCCGGGGCTCTAAAACCAGATGGGATACATACTTCACCTAAGAAATAATTTGAGAGCAATTGTGAATACAGCTAATATGTTATTTTCCACCAATCTCTGGTAAATCACATCCAGGATACATGAAAAGTTAGAAAACTCGAATGCAGGGTTCAATGTCTCACCTTTGATTTCTCCCTCTGTCAAGCTGTATGCCAGAACAATGTCGATGGGCATCAGTCCAGTTTACACGGCTAAGGGGAATGTAAGAGCCGTGTCTCATCTGTAGAGAGAGGTGCTAAGATGGGCTATGACAACTTCTAATCAAGCTATCTAAAAAGGTGCAACAAAGGGCTAAAATGTTCATGAACAGCACAATATAAAATCTAGACAATTATAGAAAGGATGTCAGAGTAATTTGGGAGCACCATACCCATAGTGATCATGTTGTTTCATCATCAATTAAACAGACAGCTCCAAAGCTGCATATATTCTTGCCGCTCTGAAAGGGAAGAATGTCCATACCAAAGGCTGGCCATCTCTGTGAGAAGCTTTTTGCTTCCATTTCGACTGCTGCCCATCACGTCCTGAGTTCAAGTCAGTGTCTGGAGCCTGAGTTCATACACAGAACAGATCCAGCATGCAACAAAAAAAACATTACCTTAAGAGACACACAGGCATGAGATTCACCTATTTTTATATATAATACACAGTGGCTTGTGAAAGTATTCACCCCCTTGGCATTTTTCCAATTTTGTTGCCTTAAAACCTGGAATTTAAATAGATGGGGGTGGTTTGTATCATTTGATTTACACAAAATGCCTACCACTTTGAAGATGCAAAATATTATTTGTGAAACACAAAAGGAAAACTTGAGCGTGCATAACTATTCACCCCTCCCAAAGTCAATACTTTGTAGAGCCACCTTAAGCAGCAATTACAGCTACAAGTCTCTTGGGGTATGTCTCTATAAGCTTGGCACATCTAGCCACTGGGATTTTTGCCCATTCTTCAAGGCAAAACTGCTCCAGCTCCTTCAAGTTGGATGGGTTCCTCTGGTATACAGCAATCTTTAAGTCATACCACAGATTCTCAATTGGATTGAGGTCTGGGCTTTGACTAGGCCATTCCAAGACATTTAAATGTTCCCCTTAAACCACTCGAGTGTTGCTTTAGCATTAAAAATTAGGGTCATTGTCCTGCTGGAAGGTGAATCTGTCCCAGTCTCAACTGGACCCCGGTGTCCTGGCTAAATTCCCAATCTGGCCCTCAAACCATCATGGTCACCTAATAATCCCCCAGTTTATAATTGGCTCATTCATCCCCCTCCTCTCCCCTGTAACTATTCCCCAGGTCGTTGCTGCAAATGAGAACGTGTTCAGTCAACTTACCTGGTAAAATAACGGTAAATAAAATAATACTCTGGAAGACTGAAAAGTTATACCTCAAGAATTTCCCTTTATTTAGCCCATGCATCATTCCTTCAATTCTGACAGTTTCCAGTTCCTGCAATGAAAAACATCCACAGCATGATGCTGCCTCCACATGCTTCACTGTGGGGATGGTGTTTTCGGGGTGATGAGGTGTTGGGTTACACCAGACATTGCATTTTCCTTGATGGCAAAAAGCTACATTTTAATCTAATCTGACCAGAGTACCTTCTTCCGTATGTTTGGGGAGTCTTCCACATGCCTTCTGGCGAACACCAAACGTGTTTGCTTATTTTTTTTTTAAGCAATGTCTTTTGTCTGGCCACTCGTCCGTAAAGCCAGCTCTGGAGGGTACGGCTTAAAGTGGTCCTATGGACAGATCCTCCCATCTCCGCTGTGGAGCTCCTTCAGGGTTATCTTGGTATCTTTGTGCTCTGATTAATGTCTCCTTGCCTGGTCCATGAGTTTGTGGTCAGCCTCTTGGCAGGTTTGTTGTGGTGCATTTTCTTTAATAATGGATTTAAATGGTGCTCCATGGGATGTTCAAAGTTTCTGATATTTTTTTTTTTATAACCCACCCTGATCTGTACTTCTCCACAATTTGGTCCTGACCTGTTTGGAGAGCTCCTTGGTCTTCATGGTGCCACTTGCTTGGTGGTGCCCCTTGCTTTGTGGTGTTGCAAACTCTGGGGCCTTTCAGAACAGGTGTAATTAATATACATACAGAGATCATGTGACACTTAAGTTCACCTGTTTGAATCTAACTAATTATGTGACTTCTGAGGTAATTGGTTGCACCAGATCTTATTTTAGGGGCTTCATAGCAAGGATGTGAATACATATGCACGCACCACTTTTCCGTTAGTTATTTCACCAATATGGACTATTTTGTGTATGTCCATTACATTAAATCCAATAAAATCAATTTAAATTAGCAGGTGGTATGCAACAGAATAGAAGAAACACCAAGTGGGATGAATACTTTTGCAAGGAACTATACATAGACTACTGTTCAAAAGTTTGTGGTCACTTAGAAGTGTTCTTTTTTTTTCCCTTTGTGATTTTTTTGTACATTCAAATAAAATCACATCAAATTGATCAGAAATACGTGTCGACATTGTTAATGATATAAATGCCTATTGTAGCTGGAAACAGATTAAAGGAATATCTACATAGGCGTACAAAGGCCACTAATCAGCAATCATCACTTGTGTGTTCTAATGGCACGTTGTGTTGCTAATCAAATTTTCATTTTAAAAGGCTAATTGATCATTAGAAAAACATTTGCAATTATGCTAGTACAGCTGAAAATAGTTGTACTCCTTAAAGAAGCAATAAACTGGCCTTCTTTAGACTAGTTGAGTATCTGGAGCATCAGCATTGTGCGTTCGATTACAGGCTCAAATGGCCAGAACAAAGAGCTTTCTTCTGAAACTGTCTATTCTTGTTCTGAGAAATTAAAGCTATTCCATGTGAAAAATAGCCAGAAACGGAAGGTCTCGTACATGCGGTGTACTACTCAAATCAAATTTTATTTGTCACATACACATGGTTAGCAGATGTTAATGCGAGTGTAGCGAATGCTTGTACTTCTAGTTCCGACAATGCAGTAATAACAACAAGTAATCTAACCTAACAATTCCACAACTACTACCTTATACACACAAGTGTAAAGGGATAAAGAATATGTACATAAAGATATATGAATTGAGTGATGGTACAGAACGGCATGGCAAGATGCAGTAGATGGTTATGAGTACAGTATAATCATATGAGATGAGTAATGTAGGGTATGTAACATAAGTGGCATAGTTTAAAGTGGCTAGTGGATACATGTATTACATAAAGATGGCAAGATGCAGTAGATGATAGAGTACAGTATATACATATACATATGAGATGAGTAATGTAGGGTATGTAAACATTATATTAAGTGGCATTGTTTAAAGTGGCACATTTTTACATAATTTCCATCAATTCCCATTATTAAAGTGACGTTACTCCCGTCACAGAACAGCTCAAACTGGCTGTAACCAGAATAGAAAGAGTGGGAGTTCCCGCTCCACAACTGAGCAAGAGGACACATACATTAGAGTGTCTAGTTTGAGAAACCGACACCTCACAAGTCCTCAAGTGGCAGCTTCATTAAATAGTACCTGCAAAACACCAGGCTCAACGTCACTCACCCACTTACTAACCTAACCAGTAAGTCAGAAGACAGGAACAGAAAACGCTAGCTGTCTCAAGACTACAGCCGCAGTTGTAGCTAGCTAGTTAGATACTATTCACAGTAACTATGAGTAAAGCAAAGTAGTTAGAACTCAAGTTGCAATATCTTCGGAGACGTCAATGAGTGGATCAACTGACCAATGCTAGCTAGTTCTACAACTACAAGGTAGCTAGCTCGAACAGGCTTATCTCTATGGATGGTGGATTTCTGTGGACTAGGTCCAGGACAGAAGCAGAACAGCTTTTTTTGTTTGGAGACTGACTGGTCGTGAGTAGTATCAACTTTAATTAGCATAATATGAAATTAGCTTTCCCCTTCACGAATAATCTAGTTAGCATTTCACTACTAGGGAACTTGCATTATTAGAGCAAGTTGCTTTCTTGCCGTCTGTATGTTTGGCAGTAGATCTGGGCTATAGGTGACCCACAGTACACCATGCACATATTGAGCCAGTGTCATTTCAATTTATGGAATATAAATACTGTGTTGATGAGATTAATATACCTAGCTATAATAACCATTAATTTTTGCTATGAAGACCCTTGTGAAAAAATTTATTTCACATGTGAAGTGTTCCAAAAACACATGTTTTCATATCTGAAGTTAATGTGATAACATGTAACAAGTAAAGCAACATGTGATAACATGAAACTACACTTCAACACATTTTACGTAGCATCACATGTTTGTGATAAAACCTTAGACTGTGGCCTCCACAAGGGGTTCAAGCTTATAATATGGCTCTTATGTAAATCATAATTTATAACTCACAGTAATCTTCACTGATTAATGGCCCTCTCCTACATCAGTTGCATCTATGGTGAATTGTGAAGATAGGCTGGCAGGTAACCCAGATACCAGGCCCAGACCTCTGGCTCTCACTTTACTGGCATCATGAGAGCACAAGACAAGGAACTGAAACGGACTGGTCAAAAAGGCACACAAAAGTGTATTTACATTGAATCTAACTGTTCCATATCTTACCTGCAGAACTCATCTTCGATACCATATTTGACAACCAGAGAATGAGGATCCTTCATGGAAGGGAACTAGGCCACTGAGTAGGTTCCATCTCCATAAGCATCATTTTACCTGCATAGATACAGTAAAGAAACACTTTCTTACCTAAAGTAAAAGATGGCAAAATCCACATGGCAGTCAAATAAAATAAAAAATACATGAAAGTCAGATAGAAATTAAATCATTCTCACTGGTACGTGTCATAACAGAAACATACTATGGGGCCTCCAGTCTTTCTACAATCAATTGTATAGATCTGGGGAGTTTGGGCACAAGTTCCTGACTCCAAGCCTGACCGAGACTCTTAACTTGTTGGCCTGATTTGTGGGCAGCACTTGGAAGTGGGAAAGACTGAAATGCAGTAAAGAACATGTTAACACTCCCGAGTGGCGCAGCGATCTAAGGCACTGCATCTCAATGCTAGAGGCTTCACTACAGACCATGGTTCGATTCCAGGCTGTATCACTACCGGCCGTGATCGAGAGTCCATTAGGGCAGCGCACAATTGGCCCAGCGTCGTCCAGGTTTGGCCATCATTGTAAATAAGAATGTTCTTAAATGACTATCCTAGTTAAACAAAATGATTGTTTCCTTAAATGGTATTTCACACTTGAAAAAAATCATGTTCTTTTTTAAAAAGTCTTACCTGCAAAACTCATCCTCATACTTGACAACCAGAGAGTGAGAACCCTCCATGGAAGGGGAGTAGGCTACTGAGTACGTCCCATCCCCATTGTCTGTTACCGCCACAAGCTCACCTGGTTATTTTAAATCAAAAAGAGCATAATACTTCACCCATGTAAAATTCTTAAGCTTAATTGAAACCAACTCAAGAGATTACTGCAAAACAGATACTCACCACTAGGTGTCATAACAGTCAGACTCTGGGGTCTCTCCAGTCAATTGTGAATGTCTGAGGGAACATTGCACAAATTCCAGACTGCAAGCCTGGCCCACAAACTTTCAGCTTGCTACAGTCATTGGTTAGTAGAACTTGAAGTTTTAGGGACTGCAATACAGTTAAATACAGAAAAATCAAGTTTAATTTATCACAAAATGACAGGTCTACATTAACAGCATCTAAAATATGAAATCCTATTGCCTTACCTATGAAACTCATCTTCATCTGGCCACCAGAGAATCCATGGAAGGGGAGTAGCACACTAAGTATGTCCCATCCCCATTATTTTTCACCTTTGCAAGCACTATATTACCTTATTAGAAAGATAGTAAAGTAAATAGAAATAGCATCCAATGTCATGAACAGAACAATAAATGACCAGATATGCGGTAGTGAATTTGATTTGCATAAAACCTCCAAATGCATACCACTAGATGTCATGACAGCCACAGATTCTGGGGCCTCTCCAGTCTTGCTACAGTCAATGGTGAAGGTCTGAGGGATGTGGGCACAAATTCCTGACTCCAAGCCTGATCGACACATGCAACTTGTTGGCATCATTAGTAGGCAACACTTGGAACACAACATATAAGAAATGACAGAACTGAAATGCAATATGGATATGTTTGTAAAAATCATGCTTCACATACAGATATAAGATCTTAAATTTGATCACCCTGTTGTTGCAGCAAATGTCCTGTATTTGAGGTGTAAAGGGCTTCTAAAGTTAGTAATTTCCACTTTACAAAAGTCAGTCTTGATTTGCCCTAACAAAAGTACCAACACCTGCAAAAATGTCAGTTAATTATAATCCAGTTTCTGCTGCTGCAGGATTGTCTTGCTGAGGAAAATTGGTCAGATTAGGATCCTGCATCTGTACAGCATAACTATATTAAAACTAAACATTTCCCATCTGAAAAAAAATGATCTCACCTAGAGAATGCCTCTTCATTGGCATATTTGACGACCAGAGTGAGGACCCACCATAGAAGGGGAGTAGGCCACTGAATATGTCCCATCACCATTGTCTGTCACCTCCAAAAGTTCTCTTACCTGGTTAGTCAAGCAACAACCAACACGGCTGTCTATTTGAAATAGATGAGTGCGTATAGTATCTTGATATAATTTGGACCCACTACTTGGTGTCATAACAGCCACAGATGCTAGTACTTCTCCAGCCTTGCTACAGTTTATGGTGAAGGTCTGAGGAGTTTGGACAAACTCCTGACTCCAAGCTTGTCCCAGACATTTTGAAATCACTGACATCAGAAGCATTCTTCACTGATACTTTGAAAGGGCTACCTGATTGATGGATGGATGGAATCAACCAAATCTTTGCGATCAGCTTCTTGTCACGTCTACTCCCACTCCTCCCCTCTGCCGGGTTACTAACCATTGGTCCTGGCAACCATCATTAAGTACACCTGTCATCAATCATTATGCACACCTGCGCTTCATTATGAGACACACCTGGACTCCATTACCTCACTCATTACCTCCCTTTTATCTGGCACTTCCTTAGGTTTCCCCAGCCAGTATTGTGTCTGTGTTTCATGTCAAGATGCTACTCCTATGGTGTATCATTCCATATTCTTTGTTTAATTAAATGTACTACCTGCTTCTCGACTCCCAGTGTGTACGTTATACTTGTCTAATGTTCTGAATAAATATCATCAATTTTAGATGACTCAATACTAGTAGGCCTCATATGAGTTTAAATTAAGTTGAAATCTTATCTGATAAACAAATGTGTCTCTACAGTTCTCACGTTAACAACAATGGTAATAGAAAGGGCATCAATGGCAAACGAACCACTAACATATTCCCAGTCTGAAAACTATTGCCTAGAATATGTTCTCCTCCGTAGGTGATGTTGATGTCATACAGCCCCGGCACACTGGGGATGTACTCTACAACATAGCATCCATCTTGTTTCTCTGTGATGGTGACCTGCACCTCCGATGGGCCCTCCACAGTGATGGCCAAGCCACCTGCTCGAGCACCCCTGTGAATTCAATATTTGTCAGAAACCAACTTCAATGTACAATGACAAGAGATATCCATAATATCATTCTGATTGTGCAGATACCTTTGAAATGGCTATTCTATCAGTGGTAATCAATTGCTTTGTAATGAAGTGTTGGCCCTAACATAAGGCTGCCTCACCTGGTTGTGATGTTGAAACTGTTACTCTGCCCTAGAAGTCCTATTCCATTTGCAAACAATCTGGCTGGGTCACATTCTCTGTCAAGGCCATTCAGACCTCCTGTCAAAATATATACCATTCAACAAAGTCACAGTCACAACATTACTGAAAATATTATAGTGACATCATTTTTTTTTTTTTTTTAACTTAAAACATTTTCTATCCATTACAATGGCCTTAAGAACTCCTATCCATTGCAATAAGCTTAGTCACCAGGCTTTATGACAAATCTACTATACCTTCCCTTTCAGCTCCAGTCCGACACCTTCACTTGCCTCTTGTAAAAAGCCAGATGCACAACAACCTCGGAGGCGAAATTGGCACCCACTTCCCAACCATACTTCCGCCGTAGCGTGTACACCAGCGATGAGGAGCAGATATACCACCCTATAGGAACTATCTTTGTACAAGTTCCATCCTCGTTATCGGAACACTTTATTTTCGGCGGGCTGGGGCCATCTGTCACCTTGAGCCGATGGCTGCCCGAGCTGTTTGTGTCTATGGTGACCTCTGCTAGGGTTCCCACGAAACCACCCTTGACCTAAAAAAAGGATGTAAGCATCAAATGTTATCATAAAAGCTGTTAGTATATACTTTAAATGAAGAGTAATGCAATATCTCTGGATGTAATGGCCATCATACATTGGAGGCATTAGCTGTCCAGTCTGCCGGGCCGGTTACATGCAAATTAAGCTTGTACAACAAATAGGTGCTGTCTGAAAATCCCTGGTCCGTCTCTCCTGCAGTAGGGCATGCAATACAATTATGGTTCTATTCTAACTCTGTCAGAGGTCACCTAAAATAGACAATTTCAGACAAAGACAAATATATATGTATTTGTCTTGTTGAATGGTTCATATTTTAAACATTCTATTTTTACTTACTTTAAAAGGACTGCCAGGAACACTGACCCCTCCAAGTCACACAGATAGCGTGTTTGGCCAGAGTGGTTGGAGTGTAGTAGCAAGTATAGAGGCTCCGCTCTTTACGAACCACCTCCACATTGACTGGGACTTCATCAAATGGGTTAGAGGAATATACACATAGAATAATCTTCACGTCCAACTCTGTAAACCCTGGTTCAACCCTACAACAGAAGACGAGACAAGACAAAACTAGAAAGTTGTATAACATAAGGTGAATGCACCAACTTGTAAGTCGCTCTGGATAAGAGCGTCTGCTAAATGACTTAAATGTAAATGTAATAAGTCCTACTTTAAGGCCATATACAACAGTAATAACTGTAGTGAATACTAATGAACATCATATCTAGCACAGTTCTTTATGGCAAAGAACTTTAGCAAAGTGGGACCGGAGTGCCAAGTCTAGGTCCAAGAGGCTTCTAAACAGCTTCTACCCCCAAGCCATAAGACTCCAGAACACCTAATCAAATGGCGACACAGACTATTTGCATTGCCCCCTCCCTCTTTTACACCGCTGCTACCCTGTTCTAAATTACTAACTGAACAAAACAATTTACTGTACCTAAATCTCAAGTACAGTTTACAAAATAATTGACAAAATCCTTTCATATGCTGCAAGACTTCTGCATCTCTGGAGAAGAGCAGAATGTTCCAAATACATGGACAAGCACAGAATGACCCAAATACATGGACAAGCACAGAATGACCCAAATGCATGGACAAGCGCCAAATGACCCAAATGCTAAATAGAGCAGAACAAATGGACCCAGTAACTGCAGGGAGGCACTCGTCTTGTGTGGGTAGCATTTATTTTTATTCGGGCGTTTGTGGGACATGAAGACTGTCCTCGATCTCATCTTCATCACAGGTCACATGCACAGTGTTTTGCCCTGGATTTGTCCATAGAACCTCAAAACACAAATCACCTTTGTGTAAAAACAAGGCTAGCCAGATTGCCTGTTATGAGCACTGATTAACATAGGAGAGGTAGAGCAGTAACAAACCTGATTGGGGATTGAGGGGGGCTCCAGGTTTCAGTTGAGCTTTGGGGAACATGGAGTGGTAAGTCATGATGGACTGCTCATCCACACGAGGGTCAATGATCTCCTCTGGGGCAATGACCTGGATGCAAAAGAGAAACAATGGTTATGTAAATGTTTGTCCTTTCCTGATGAATTATGCTAGCACCAATTATTCCCCAAACTGGCCTCTTCAGGTCACATGCAAGGTGACATCGCCCCTACAAGCTAAAACAACGTGCATGATGTAAATCTGCTACATTTCATGTATTCCTTTCACTATGAGCAAAGGACTCTACTTCCTGAAGGCTTTGTTTGTGTGGTGAATTCTGTAATGAGCGATGATTACCCACCCCCCCAGAGGCTGTTCCCGAAGGTTACAACCTAAAATGAAATCTGTACAAATTCCTAGAGTTACACCAATGTACTGGGAACCATATGGGATATTGAGGGGTGCTGCACACTCATAACAAATCAGGGCACGTACGTTTTGAAATGTCAGCCCTGTTCCCCTGTGATTTAGTGGTTTATTCAGTATGTGGAAACCACAAGAGTGTTGATAGTCCGAGGACTCACCTGTGGCACTCCCAGCCACTCGTCAGCCTGCTGCATGGACACTCTGGCATTGTCTACTTGCTGTACCTCGTCCCAGCTCTCCCAGTCTGGACACAGGCCTGCAGGCAGGGAGAAAGACAGAGTATCAAAGATCAGGTTCTAGACTATATAAGGTATAGGAAGTATGCCTTACCCAGTAACAACAACGCTGGATGTTGTCTTCATGAATCCAGTTATAGTTCACCTGGGGCCAGTCCGTCCACCAGTGTCCCAAGAGCCATGCCATTCTGCCAGTCCTGGCTGAAGTTGGTGATAGGCAGTTCGGGCACCTTGTCCAGGATCCACCCAGCAGCCGTAGCTCAGGGGTCTGTTTTTTGGTCTTGTCCTGGCCCTCGTCCTCCAGTAAATGAGAAGAGATGGAGTAGTGTAGGATCCACACCAACCCCAAAATCACCTTCATATTCCCGTCCACAACGGCCTTACTGTCTGTTGAGGCAGCACCATATTATACCCACAAGAATGGATGGGAGATCCAGTGTTATCTAACACAAACAGTATCACACATCTCCCAGGGTAAATCAAACAGTCCATTAGTCTTCACTTTTATAACATAAAAAATTGTGGCAACATGTGCAAAGACATGACTGTACATAGTAACTGTGAGGTACATTAAACAAAGACTGAACCATAGAAAACTGGCCAAATTGTATAATTACAAGTAATGGTACATAGAAGTTAAAAATAAATATGGTATCTGCACAATGCAACCCCATTCAACCTCATGTAAAGTGTAACCAAAGAAGTGTGACTTTGTCTTCTTCCTTATCTTGGCCTGGCTGCCAGACTGAAATTGATCCCTGAGCATTTCAACATGTCACTGACCTATGGACACCAGCTTGACATTCTCCTGTTCCAGAAACTCGAGCGCAACAGAGACATTATCCAGCCTCATCTGTCTGAATGTGGGCCTGGTGTGGTACTTCCTTGTCTAACCCTGGCCATAAAGAGGCTTTTATTCTCTATTTTGGTTAGCCCAGGGTGCGACTAGGGTGGGCATTCTAGTTTCTTTATTTCTATGTTTTCTATTTCTTTGTGTTTGGCCGGGTGTGGTTCTCAATCAGAGGCAGCTGTCTATCGCTGTCTCTGATTGGGAATCATACTTAGGCAGCCTTTTCCCACCTGTGTTTTGTGGGTAGTTGTTTTCTGAATAGTTTAGTATCGTTACAGAACTGTTCGTTTTCCTCTTTGTTCTAGTGTTCTGATTTAATAAAATATCATGAACACGTGCTGCGCTTTGGTCCAGTCATTTCCAGGAAGAGGATCATGTCATTCCTGAACATCTTCTTATGGCTCAAGACCTCCAGTAGGGCGATGAGAGTCAGCCCGTCGTTTAGGTCAAACTGAAGGTCACCTATGAACCCGTTTACACACTTCAGGTGCTTGTTGCACCACCGTGTGATGGTGTTCTTCTGGATATTCTTCAATGGTGCATCATCTGTCAGGTTACACACACTGTGTTCAGCCAGAGAGACCTCGCTCTTGGTAAATGGCATACTGTAATATACTAACGTTGCTTGTTCCTTGTTGCTTTTTTCCCCTTCCTCTGTTTCAAATCTGTCTGTCTCCCCATAGTGCGGTGGAGCTTTTAAAGGAGGGTGAGTTGTGGAATATGAGAAGTGATAACCTCACAGATTTCAGGAGTTTTTGCTGTAGAGGGACAAAATATTCCCTCTGTGTTATCTTAACACAAAACATTGTCCAAACTGTTAGTATAGAAAGAAGTGCATCAGACACTAGATTTCATGACCTCACTAGGATGTGTATTGCGGGTTATTGGATGGAGGTCAGTAAGACTACCCCTCGGATGTAAAGCTGATCTCCATCTGGGGGCCCTATGTGTAAAATCTGCTTCCAACTCACCCTCAAACATGTAGATCCCCTGAACGCAGCTCTCTCCAGATCCCAATCACCTGAATTCTAGTCACCTGTTCACACACCTGCATGTCATTATCACACACTATTTAGTTCAMTTCTTTGCACCCCATCACTGTGAGGTATTGTTTGTTTTGTGACACGTATTTCAGAGTGCTGGGTTTCCCGTGAGTTACTCCTATGTATGATAGTTTTTGCCTGCCTCACTAACGACGCCTGTACTTTAGCCTATCGGATTGCCTAATCCCCGGACTACGTTACTAGCCTTTTCCCTGCCTGTAATGTTGCCCTTTTGGACCTCCAATGTATGACCTTCTGCCTGCCCCTGGACCCAGATACCTGTTGCCTCCTGTGGTCCTTTGCAATAAACACCTGCTGTGCCCTGCGCTTGAAACCAGCTCTGTCTCCCCTCGTGTTCATTACATTATGACTAATATCCAGGCCTGATTTCATCCCTACACCCCCTGCCTGCATTGATGTTATTCATGATTAATATCAGGATAAGACTATTATTACATATAATTTGATGGGCGAGAAACATCTCACCTTATGTTGCCCGTGTAGCAGCCGTAGCTCAGGGGTCTGTTTTTTGGTCTTGTCCTGGCCCCCGTCCTCATTGAGATGGACTGCAGGAAGGCGTTGAGGGGTGTGTGTGCATGCGTGTTATTGAAAAATGGTGACTCTACATCTTTGCAAAATACTGAAACAAGAGTCCTCTAAATGCCAAACACATGTCCAAGTTTAAGGTACTTTCCTCTGTTTCTTCCAAAAGCACCTTTTCTGATTATCAATAGTAAAGTAATATCCATCAGAGATGCCTAGAGAAGTTCAAAGAACCTGGCATGATAGATACTTTGTAGCCTATGGCCAAATCAACAACTGTTCAACATGACTCACATGCCATACTGTAAACATTGAGATTTCATACGGTCAATGAGAGGTTTCTACCAACCCAAACTTAACATGTGGCTCCACTTATTGTCTAATATGTGGTACTGGAGAAAAATAATCATGATTATGAGATTTAGAATGTTTAATTAAGGTCACACAAAGTACATTTTAGAGCAAATAGTTTTACTTTAAACTATATTATCACCGCCATTATCTTTTTCAAAATACAGTACATTTTGCACAATTATTTACATTGGAAAAAGCAATGCTTGAATTACAGTATATTTTGTGGTGAATTTAATTGGATGACAAATGAATTGATACTAGAGGTTTAAATTGCATGCAAACATTGATTCAAAAGGGAGGTAGGCCTACTGAATAGTCAACAGTTAACATCAAATTGACTTTTTGGGCTCAAGATCATTAATCTCTGGGTATTCCTTAACCCTTTTTACCAGAATTATGTGAGTGAGTGTATGCAAATGATCTAAGATCATTCACCATGTATTCACACATAGCTTAGGCGTTGCAACGCAGCAAATTAAAGTTTAAGGTGAATTTACATATTTTACTGGACTCTAAAACAAAGAAAGTGTTTAGGGCAGTTGGACCTTGAAGACAGAAGGTCTTTCTGCAGTAATATTAAACATTATCAGTGAGGATAACAGTGTACAGTATCTTTAGCCTATATTCATTGTTGAAATCCTATGAGAAGATAGAGTCCTAATGTAAAACATAAAGAGAAAAACAAAAATGCATTTATGAGTTTCTGAAATTAGAACTTTAGGAAGATTGAACTTGTCTTTATTTGTACAGTATATTTGATATTCATTTCTCAAATTTCTCTCTAAAATATATCAATGAAACTATAAGTATTCAACTAAAGGGCTCTCCTTGTTAAAACATCTGAACATGAGTAAACAACTGAACAGATCAGGAGGCAATGCATTTAATAGGTTTAGTGTACAGAAGTCTGACCATATGTACGTATGTGTGCATGTTTGCACTCATATATCCTTGTGTGTGTGTGTCTCACACTCAGGTCCTGGCGTAGAGCACGGCAGCAGTCATAGTCGCTACCACGGCAACTGCATGAGGCACCCAGACGATCCATCCACTCTGAAATAGGAAGTGACACAAACTGAAACACTGACCTCAGCACCGTCTGACAGGCTGCTCTAGCCCTTTAACAGCACCCGATTGGCCAAAGCTGTCATGGAATGCACAGAGAACAATGACGGTTAAAAGCAACATGTTCACATAGAGCAAGACAAGACAAAAATCAGCCCATAGAAAGAGAGATTCGTTAGATATTAAAGATCCAGGCAAGAGGAGAAGATGTCATATTAGAAATGTTAGTTCTGTCATGGGGAGACATCGTATTTTCCTCAGTATTTCAGAGGAACGAGAGAGACTTTTCAATTTCGAGACTTGAGATTTGTTTCATGCAGTGTGCTGACAGAGACAAACAATGCAAGATGTAGGCCGGGTTGACTGGACAGGAGTACGGTGTACCTTTCTACCACAATGCGCCGAAGCACCAATACAGCAAAGCCAGGATAAGGCCGATGAGTATGGCTTGGACAGGCAGCAATAGGGAGGTCTACAGGAGGGAAGGGATATAAAGACATCGTTGGGAATGGGTGAGTTTGACCCCAGGAGAGTGGGTCAACTCATCAAATATACTGTGTTTATTAAACATTAGGAACACCTGCTCTTTCCATGACATTGAATGACCAGAGGAATCCAGTTAATTTTTTTAATTTTTACATTTAACCTTTATTTAACTAGGCAAGTCAGTTGAGAACAAATTCTTATTTACAATGACGGCCTACTCCGGCCAAACCCGGACGACGCTGGGCCAATTGTGCGCCGCCCTATGGGACTCCCAATCACGGCCGGATGTGATACAGCCTAGATTTGAACATGGTACTGTGGTGACGATTCTTGCACTGAGATGCATTGCCTTAGACCGCTGCGCCACTCAGGATAGCTTAAAAGGTTAAAGCTATGATCCTTTATTGATGTCAATTGTTAAATCAATTGTTAAATCCATTTCAGAGGAGAGACAATTGAGACATGGGTTGTGTATGTGTGCCATTTAGAGGTTGAATGGGCAAGACAAAAGATTTAAGTGCCTTTGAACGGGGTATGGTAGTAGTTTTAAGTGTGTCAAGAACTGCAACACTGCTGGGTTTTTCCCACTCAACAGTTTCTCGTGTGTATCAAGAATGGTCCCCCACCCAAAGGACATCAGCCAACTTGACACAACTGTGGGAAGCATTGGAGCCAACATGGGCCAGCATCCCTGTGGAACGCTTTCAATACCTTGTAGAGTCCATGTCCTGACGAATTTAGGCTGTTCTGAGGGCAAAAGGGGATGCAACTCAATATCAGGAAGGTGTTCCTAATATTTTGTACACTCAACGTATATTGATATCGGTACAATAAATACACAACACAATATGTATCTGACCATATTCTAGCATACTACAAGCGTGTCCAAGTGTGTCTAAGTCTAGAAGCAATAGTCAAGGGACAAGCGGGTTGGGAGGAGGGAGGGAGCAGTTGTGGTGTGATTAGAAATGCTCTGGTGAATACCTGTTGTATCCTGTGCACGTGTCGAATAAACTCTGAAACTTTTCAACTTGAAACTCAAAGGAAGGGGTAGCCTGCTACTGGTGCTGCTTGAAGTCAATTTCATCTCAACTGATCTCAACTCAACATTTGAATTCAACCCAACATTTCCAAAACATATATATTTACAGCATGCATGTTGAAGACCTCTTCTTAGTCGCAGTATATTTTTTAAAGTCTTGATAGTGGATAACTCACTTTGTTTCCTTTCTCCCGCAGCATTTTCAGGTCAGCTTTACACTCCTCAAGCTCATCAGTGATCGACTGCTTTTCCTGTTCGGTTCTCTCAAACTTCTCCTTCAGGTCTGACAGCTCGGTCTGCGTCTCTTCGTACTGAAAACAGAGAGGTTATAAATATTACAGGGCGTTCATAAAACATGCATAGTTTGAGCAACCGTAAGGCTTCTGTTTCAAAAGGGATAAAACAGCGGTTGTAAAAGTCCAGGCCCTCATCAAATACTTTGAACAAATACTTCCTTCCTCCCTTCCATGTAGTGACCACTGGGCTAACAAGATAGGATTGTGATAATTATGCGTTCCATTATATACTTAAGCAATAAGGCCCAAGGGGGTGTGGTATATGGCCAATATACCATGGCTAAGGGCTGATCTTATGCATGACGCAAAGCGGAGTGCCTGGACACAGCCCTTAGCCGTGGTATATTGGCCATATACCACAAATCCCTGAGGTGCCTTATTGCTATTCAAAACTGGTTACCAATGTAATTAGAGCAGGAAAAACAAATGTTTTGTCATACCCGTGGTATACGGTCTGATATACCACGGCTGTCAGCCAATCAACATTCAGGGTTCAAATCACCCAGTTTATAATGTAGCTTTTTTTAGCCTATCCAGTCATGTCAGATCATAGATCAGGGATTACTTCAAGGAAGAGAGGAAGACAGCATGCATGTGCCCACCTCTCTCTGCAGGTCCTTGGTGCGGCCGTCTGACTGGTCCAGCTGGCTCTGAAGTTTGGTGTTGTCCTGCTGGTGCTGCTCCTGCTGGGCCCCCAGCCTCTTCTCCATCTCCACCTGAGAGAGCTCCAGGGCCTTCAGAATGCTGCCCAGCTCAGCACTCTGGGCACGCGAGCTGGGGGAGAGAGAGGGGTAGAAAGAGAGAGAGAGACAGAGGTTCAGGAACAGTGTTACTGTCTATGAATGATTTGTAGACCAATGTATTCTAATTGTGACCATTTCAATGTCAAATGTATTGGTCTGTTAATGAGAGTGTGTGTATATATATGTGTATGTCGGTGTGTGCACGAAAGAAAGAGTCAAAGATAACTGGGCATTAGAGCAAGGGAGAGTGTGAGAGTGGCAGAGACAGACGTGCAAATACTGGGACCATTTCTGAGTTGAGTTGCGCCCAATCGAATCTGTGTATGATGTTTAGGCACAGATGCTCTTGCCAGTTGTGTTTCAGACTACAGACTGACCTGGCCAAATCCTTCTCTAGCTCCTTTTGCTTCTTCAGCATGGCCTCTTTCTCTGAGCGCATGACAGCACTCTCATTCTGTAGGTTCCCCTTCTCCTTCTGGTGAGCCCTGAGCAGTTCCTCCTTCTCCGCCTTGAGGGCAGCACTCTCCTTCTGGTGTGTATTCAGCACTTCCTGTTTCTCCAAGCGCAGGGATGACACCTCCCTCTGGAGGCTGGTGCACTCCCTCTGCATAGACTCCATTTCACCTGCTGTAGAAAACCATAGGGACGCTCAGACATGTCATTATATCACAGCCTGGGTGATAGTCTGTTTCTGCTTCAGCCAACTCCTTGATACTTTCAGTAAAACTATTTAGTCAGTCTATTCGGGGCTAATTAGCTGCCCAAACTAAGTTGATGTGGATATACTTTCACATGGATGCAACTTTGTGTACAAATGCTTTATAAATCACATAAATAACACTCCTTATTTCAGATAAATATTGTGTGTACAGAGTATCAATATTTGTTATGTATTTTCTATGCATTGTATATGTAGTACCTTGCAGTGGTGGAAAAAGTACCCAATTGTCATACTTGAGTAAAAGTAAAGATACCTTAACAGAACATTACTAAAGTAAAAAGTGAGACACCCAGTAAAATCCTACTTGAGTAAAAGTAAAAGTATTTGGTTTTAAATATACTTTACATATCAAAAGTAAATGTAATTGCTAAAATATCAAAAGTAAAAGTAAAAGTATAAATAATTTCAAATTCCTTATATTAAGCAAACCAAATGGCACGATTTTCTGGATAGCCAGGGGCACACTCCAACACTCAGACATAAAAAAAGCATTTGTGTTTAATGAGTCCGCCAGATTAGATGCAGTAGGGATGGCCAGGGATTTTCTCTTTAAGTGCGTGAATTAGACAATTTTCTTGTCCTGCTAAGCATTCAAAATGTAACAAGTACTTGTGGGTGTCTGGGAGAATGTATGGAATAAAAAGTACATTATTTTCTTCAGGAATATAGTGAAGTAAAAGTAAAAGTCATCAAAAATATCAATAGTAAAGTAAAGTACAGATACCCAAAAAACAACTTAAGTAGTACTTCAAAGTATTTTTACTTAAGAACTTTACACCACTGGTACCTTGTGACTCGGCAGCCTTCTGCCACTGCTTGCTCTGCTGCTGTAGGTCACCTTGGAGGCCGTTAATCTCACGCTCATACTTGCTGGCTGTCTCTCGCCACTTCTCCATATCCTTGGAGACGGTTGCTAGGTTACCCTGGACCGTAGAGACCTCCCGCTTCCAATCGGCGGTGGCAGCATCAAGGGTGCGACGCAGCGTCTTCACTTCTTCTCGGGATCTGTGCAGTTCATCTTGTGAACTCAGGGAGGCGCTGTCTTTCTGTTCTCTAAGGACCCCCAGCTCGTCCTGTAGCTGACGCAGCTGGCCTGCTCACACAGAAGACAGTGGACATTTTTAAGGATGAGAAGAGTTATATCAGTGCCGGTCCTTGCTGTTCTGCCCCAGCAAAACTAGAATAGTCCCAGTAAGCAAAATGATGTTGAAAATACATATTTTTCCAGATGTTGAAGTTAGGTTCAATTTAGGTTCTGAATGAAAGGTGAAAAGATATTTTCCATGTTTAAAATACCTATTTTCCAGAACGTTGAAAAGGCATATCTTCCTGATGTAAAAAAATACCTATTTTCAGGACATTGAAATCAGGTACATTTTCTTGACATTTTTTTGTCATTTAGCAGACGGATACTTGGTTACCCTCAACAGCTCAGGAAACCTGAGCACATGGAAAAGGCTAATACTAACGTCAACACTTGCTATAGTGGTCCCTAACAGTAAGTCAGGCCTGGAGTGCCACCCCAGTATCCATGCCCCCTTCTCTGGCCAGGCAGAGCCCAGCCATTGTGTCCGAAGGGCTGTGTGGGTCTGCCTTGGGGTCTGAAGCCATAGTGGGGAGGACGTGGAGGGCCGTTATATCCTTTAAAGGGCCCCATCTTCTTCTGCTTGGGCACTGGAGGACGCCACAAAGGAGCAGCTGGGTAGATCACCTGGTATGTGTGGCAATTTTGGAGGACGGTAGGGGAGGGACGATTTCCCTGAGGTCACTATCCTCATCTGAGGATGAACCGGAGTGGTAGTCAGACGTCACCCTCTCCACAGCGCTGGTCACCTTCTTAGTCACATCCTCATCACTATCACTCTTCTGAATGAAAGTTGAAAATACTTATTTTTCAGATGTTGAAAATACMTATTTTACAGATGTTGAAAATACGTATTTTACAGATGTTGAAATGAAGCTCATTTTTGGTTCTGAATGAAAGTTTAAAATATGTCATTTATAGACGTCTATGTTTGGGCCAAATCAAGGCTGGTCCAGACCGGACAAAATCTGAACCAAACATAGATGTCTTTGGATGTGGAAATCAAGGCCGGTCCGGAACTGCACCAACAAAAGACATCCAAAAGGCGGTGAAGCTCTCTCTATCTCACAGGACTGAACCAACAACACAACTACACACAAACTTTAACCACATATACAATAGCCTAGATTCATGAACAGTGACGCATACATACAAAAACTCAGCTCTACCCACACACATTCCTACACATTTCTCACACACCCCAAAAGTAATTCTAGTAAGGAAGATCCAAGGCAACTTCAAACAACACACACACACTTTGGTCTATAGTTACCGTGTAGGAGTTTCAACTGTTTTGCAGACTCGTCAGCTTGCTGCTTGTTGGCTCTCCTCTCCTCCTCCAGGAGACCTATAATGTATGACACAAATAATACAATAAGTTAACTTCTCTAACTATGAACATTCACTGCTGCAGCTGTTGTGTGAAGGTGTGTATGCTTGTGCCTGTTATCTTTATACAGTATTGGATAATGACTGTAAGTCGCTTTGGATAAAAGCGTCTGCTAAATGGCATATATTACTATTATATTATAATCCACTGTTGTGTGAGTGTCATTCCCAAAGCTTTTCCATTACCTTGCAGTTCCATGCATTTCAGTTTTCCTGTGTTGGAGAGCTCCTGGGCCTCACGAAGCTCCTCGTTCAGATGCTTGATGACTTTCTCTGAGTCACTTGTTCCCGTGTTGGATCGGTTCATCTCATCTGGGAAAGGAATGGTGGTAAATACAGTGTTCAGCAGAAGACAGACCAACATGACAGGGTGGAGACTTACAGTGCATACGGAAAGTATTCAGACCCCTTGACATTTTCCATATTTTTTTATGTTACAGCTTTCTTCTAAAATTGATAAAATAATTTCCCCCCCTCATTAATCTACACACAATACCCCATAATGACAAATACCCAATTTTTTGCAAATGTATAAAATATAAAACACTGAAATATTACATTTACATAAGTATTCAGACCCTTTACTCAGTACTTTGTTAAAGCACCTTTGGCAGCGATTACAGCCTCAAGTCTTCTTGGGTTTGATGCTACAAGCTTGGCACACATGTATTTGGGGGGTTTCTCCCATTCTTCTCTGCAGATCCTCTCAAGCTCTGTCAAGTTGGATGGGGAGCGTCGCTGCACAGCTATTTTCAGGTCTCTCCAGAGATGTTAGATCGGGTTCAAGTTCGGGCTCTGGCTGGGCCACTCAAGGACATTCAGAGACTTGTCCCGAAGCCACTCCTGCATTGTCTTGGCTGTGTGCTTAGGGTCGTTACAAATTCACCCCAGTCTGAGGTCCTGAGCACTCTGGAGCTGGTTTTCATCAAGAATCTCACAGTACTTTGCTCCGTCTATCTTCCCCTCGACCCTGAGTAATCTGCCAGCCCCTGCTACTGAAAAACATCCCCACAGCATGATGCTGCCACCACCATGCTTCACGTACAGTTGGTGCCAGGTTTCCTCCAGACGTGACGCTTGGCATTCAGGCCAATCTTGGTTTCAATCTTGGTTTCATCAGACCAGAGAATCTTGTTTCTCATGGTCTGAGAGTCTTTAGGTGCCTTTTGGCATGTGCATTTTACTAAGGAGTGGCTTCCATCTGGCCTTCTGGAAGGTTCTCCTATCTCCACAGAGGAACTCTGGACCTCTGTCAGAGTGACCATTGGGTTCTTGGTCACCTCCCTGATCATGGCCCTTCTCCTCCGATTGCTCAGTTTGGCCTGGGGGCCAGCTCTAGAAAGAGTCTTGGTGGTTCCAAACTTCTTCCATTTAAGAATGATGAAGGCCACTGTGTTCTTGGACCTTCAATGCTGCAGAAATGTTTTGATACCCTTCCCCACATCTGTGCCTTGACACAATCCTCTCTCGGAGCTCTACAAACAATTCCTTCGACCTCATGGCTTGGTTTTTGCTCTGACATGCACTGTGGGACCTTATATAGACAGGTGTGCGCCTTTCCAAATCATGTCCAATCAATTGAATTTACCACAGGTGAACTCCAATCAAGTTGTAGAAACATCTCAAGGATGATCAATGGAAACAGGATCAGTGGTGGATAAAGTACCCAATTGTCATACTTGAGTAAAAGTAAAGATACCTTAACTTGCCACACGGAGCCCTTTTACGGGATCATTTTCGTAAACAACTGCTGAATTGGCAGCGCGCCAAACTCAAAAATAATACTAAAAATATTTATAATCATGGAATCACAAGTGAAATATACCAAAACACAGCTTAGCTTGTTGTTAATCCACCTATCGTGTCAGATTTTGAAAATATGCTTTACAGCTAAAGCAATCCAAGCGTTTGTGAGTGTATCAATCACTGCTAAAAAAGCTAGCCTTAAATTAGCTTGGTCACGAAAGTCAGAAAAGCAATAAAATGAATCGCTTACCTTTGATAATCTTCGGATGTTTGTACTCACGAGACTCCCAGTTACACAATAAATGTTATTTTTGTTCGATAAAGATTAGTTTTATAACCAAAAATCGCCATTTGGTTTGCGCGTTATGTTCAGAAAACCACAAGCTCGTTCTGGTACTGAAGGGCAGACAAAAATTCCCAAAATTATCCGTAATGTTCGTAGAAACATGTGAAAGGTTTTTTATATTCAATTCTCAGGTTGTTTTTAACATACATAATCGATCATATTTCAACCAGACGGTAAACTGTTCAATTCTACAGAGATAGAAAATGTCGAGCCAAATCTCTTCTGCGCAGGAACCAATCAAAGGACACCTGGTCATCCACTGACGCGCTTTGATAAATCTCGCTCATTTTTCAAAATAAAAGCCTGAAACTATGTCTAAAGCTTGGATACAGCCTGAGGAAGCCATTGGAAAAGAAATCTGGTTGATACGCCTTTAAATGGAGGAGGGGCAAGCAATGGAACAAGGATTTTTGTTTTTTAAAAGCACTTCCGGGTTGGAGTTCCTCAGGTTATCGCCTGCAAAATCAGTTCTGTTATACTCACAGACAATATTTTGACAGTTTTGGAAACTTTAGAGTGTTTTCTATCCCAATCTGTCAATTATATGCATATTCTAATATCTGAGCCTGAGAAATAGTCCGTTTACCTTGGGAACGTTTTTTCCCAAATATAAAATTTCTGCCCCCTAGCTTTAAGAGGTTCAAGAAAATTACTCAAGTAAAAGTGGAAGTCACCCAGTAAAATACTACTTGAGTAAAAGTCTAAAAGTATTTGGTTTTAAATGTACTTAAGTATCAAAAGTAAATGTAATCGCTGAAATATACTTAAGTATCAAAAGTAAAAGTAAAAATAATTTCAAATTCCTTATATTAAGCAAACCAGATGTAACAATTTTCTATATTTTTTAATTAACGGATAGCCAGGGGCACACTTCAACACTCAGACATCATTTACAAACGAAGCATTTGTGTTTAGTGAGTCTGCCAGATCAGAGGCAGTAGGGATGACACGGGATGTTCTCTTGATATGTGTGTGCATTAGACAATTTTCCTGTCCTGCTAAGCATTCAAAATGTAACTAGTACTTTTGGGTGTCAGGGAAAATGTAAGGAGTAAAAAGTACATTATTTTGTTTAGGAATGTAAGTGGAGTAAAAGTAAAAGTCATCAAAAATATAAATAGTAAAGTAAAGTACAGATACCCCAAAAAACTACTTAGTACTTTAAAGTCTTTTTACTTAAGTACTTTACACCACTGAACAGGATGCACCTGAGCTCAATTTCGAGTCTCATAGCAAAGGGTCTGAATACTTATGTAAATAAGGCCTTTCTGTTTTTAATATTTTGTAAATGTGCAAAAATGTCAAAAGCGTGTTTTTGCTGTTTTGCCCGATTTATTCCATTTTAGAATAAGGCTATAGTCAAGGGGTCTGAATACTTTCCCAATCCACTGTATCTACAGTAGGGGCAAATGAGGACAAATATTATCATAAAATTATAGATGACTGACATTAGCCACATGTGGTCTCGTACTTTCTATTACCCTCGTTAGGCCTTTGCGAGATTCCAAAGCTAATGTCAAACTTGACTGAATGTCTGACTCTCTGGACTATTTTGCCTCCCCACTCCCTGCCAACAGATTACATTTAGCCATGGATGAAATGTGAGATAATTTCCCAAGATGACCAAAAATTTTACTATTACATAAACTAATTACATCCCAAAAATAGAATAATTAATAATGTCATCTGAACTCACATATCGGGGTCCGCTTATATTAGCGGGCACTTATAGTAGTCAAGCCCTTTGATGTACCCTCAAAGTAATCACATTTCTCACAGTTTCAAAGCAATGACCTCTACTGACTATGATTTCATAGGTCGAAAAGATGACTAGTAGAGAAAGCAACGCATAACTCTCTCTCAAAATAGATGGAATAAAAGCCAGCTAAAACTCTTCTTCTAATCTGCCAGGGCTGTAAAAAGAGACGACCTCATCCTAGATCAAGCGTTGGCAGAGGCCAAAACAAGACGCCATAACAGATGGAGCCTGTGCACCATAAATGGAGATATCAGAGGGCTATGACATCACTGTGGCAGACACTGTATCAGTGCAGAAACTAACAATATGGGTGTTTCAGATAACAGACATGCACACACAACCTCGCACACTCGCTAGCTCGTTTAAATACACATGTGCAAACGTTACTGTGGAATATTAGCTTTGACGTCAAACCAGAGAACTAATCAGAGATGTTAGTTATGCTAATCAATGTCCATAAACAAAGCAGTGCTTAGAGTCTGCTGGAGGCTGGTGGTGCACCCCCCCCACCCCTGTTCAGGCACATGACCTCCCACTGTGTGTGAAGACAGGGAGGAATGCTCTGGCCTCTATCTGAGAGAGTGCGTGTTTGTGTGTGTGTGCATGTGTGTGCATGTCTGTAAATGGCTGAATGAGCATGAGAACGTGTGTAGGTGTGTGTATGGATGTTTGCGCGGAGCATATGTCAGGAGCTGAGTCAGTTTCGTTGTGTGTGTTTCTCTGAGGAAATGGATTCTTCGTGAGGAGCTGAGTGAGGTTAAATGTGTCAGCGTGTGTGAGAGAGAGCGAGAGAAACTGAGAGAGAGAAAGCAAGAGATAGGGAGAGAGAGAGAAAGCAAGAGAGAGGTAGAGAGAGAGAAAGCAAGAGAGAGAGAAAGCAAGAGAGAGGGAGAGAGAGAGAAAGCAAGAGAGAGAGAAAGCAAGAGAGAGAGAGAAAGCAAGAGAGAGGGAGAGATAGAGAGGCTGTGTGTGTGAGAGAATGTGTCCGATAGTAAGAGGATGTGTTAGAGCAGGGGTGTCAAACATATGGCCTGTGGGCCCCAAAAAATACAAATAAAAAACGATATTTCATTTAAAATAACTCAAACCAAATCGAAACTGTGTAAAAATGATAATGGACCTACCATACCGTTTCCTGACTGTGTTCAGCTCGCTAATAATCACCAAAATGAAAGCTAGACAGTCAGGGAGCTTATAAAATTCCAAAAACGTTTGAGGACTATTTTATGCAAATTCTGACCGCGAGGAAATATAACCAATTTTCAGTGCGGCCCTCCAGATCTCGTTAAAAACCGAACACGGCCCCCGGAATGTATTTTGTTGTTGACATCCCTATGTTAAAGGTTTATCTCTCACTGACACATCATGGTTGGCCATTACTTCTTGGGATATTTGGTGTCATCAAATGATGCCGGATGAAAAAACACAACTCTGGAATATTCCTTTCTACGTCTAAAAATATTTCTCAGACTTGCTGGTTCATCGACCATTACGTTCCCTCATAGGCACCACAGAATGAATGTAATGAGAATCCTTCTAACCCTTTTTCTATTTTTACATCTCATCATGCTGAAGGCTATAGCCGTCATGCTCCATCCACCCTAATGTCTAAGCCCGCTACCATTGTGGCAGCCATTCAAAACTGAGTCAGAGGCTTCATGATTCCCTGACCGGTACTGTATTTTTATACATTAACACTCACAAAGAAATCTTCTGGTCTAGGCCTGATGCTTTGGTTTACAGCTACAGAATATACTGCAGGTGTAATGATTCCTATGTTATAAGGGTAACTTCATATTATAAAGCTCTGATGAGATTTACACTATAAACTGTGAAAAAAGATAACCCTAAGGTCAAATGTGTTATTGTTGTTATGGTGAATAGCCAATGTGTTCTGTATAGCCTATGTGACTAGTGGCATTACTAATTAATTGATCATGCACAATTGATTCACTCACAGACATGCATCAGGAACATACACAAGGTACTCCAGTGTCCTCTCTAAAATGTTATTCTCTTGTTAGAATTGGTTGTCAATCCTGTCAACCTAAATGTCAATACTGTCATTTAACAGTCATTTGAGGTGATCCCTAATGTATTAAAGGCTCCTTCAGATTACGGTTTGATTCCACTTGAAACCAGAGAACTGTGGCCCTAAACACAATGCCTTTTATAGCAATGCGAGCTCTTAAATGTCCCGTTTCCACACCCAGTCTTTCCTTTACAAAGTCTCTCTCTCTTTGACCCTTTCCTCCTCACTCGGCAACGAGGTCTGGGATGACTTGCACAAGTCCGTAATAGAATAGGAGGTGACTGGTTAGAGACATCAGAACTGATCCCGGTCAGTTATTATAATCTGTCCAATTACATGTAATAAGAATAAAGAAAAGGTCTCACTCACCTTTAATGAGTGTGACCTTCATGGGTTCTTTCAGCTCCTGATGATCCATTTGCTTATCTGCAAAAAAGGATACATTATCATTTCATATGAGTACAGTGACTTTGCAAACAGTTCGGGGTGAGAGATGAGCTAACTTGAGAATAAAATATTGACAAGATATCATAGCAGAAGAAGAAATCAATGACATAACATATGAAGCACAAGACTGAAAAATGTAATTGAATGTGAAATGAATGTGCATACAACATACATTGAGGACTTTATGAAGAGATGTTGTATTACAATTCTATGAAAGCAATTAAAAATGAAAGGATAATAATTGAAAATAATAAAGCCTATATAAGTACATTACATTTCAAAACATATAATAATGTGATATTACCTCAGGTCAGGTGTTCTCTGCTATAATCAGTGCTGGGGCTACAGCAGTCCCTGGCATGAAGAATTCTTTCCAACTATCTGATTTTTCAGATGCGAAATGGAATAGTCCATCTGAAGAGGGGGACATCAAATGCAATAACAAAGACTATCCATCAGACTGCCAAGCTATTTTCCAAGGCATGTTAGGAAAAGAACCACTGGTACAGTAAAAATGACTGGTTGATTACCTTGAGGGTAGTCAAAATCTAATGATAGAGGTCATCCAGATCAAAACAATAATTGTCACAAATAGTCCCCCCTCTTCATGGTGGAGGGTCCCAGTCTTTCCACACTAGGTCATGAATCTGACTGGGGCATCTCGGAAGCTGCAGCTGCATACTGAAACAGAGGGAGGTTTTGTTCAGGGAATGAGCTGCTCCCAGGCCAGTTGGTACTGATGTAGAAATGGGGGCTTAGCCTAACAATAGGACCTTCCAATGTGAGATTGTGTGAGAGTGGGTAGTGTGTGAGTGTATGAGTTTCTGAGTGTGTGTATGTGTGTCTGTGTGTGTGCCCTTGTTATGCCAAGTAGGGCACTGCCATTTCCCTTTAATTTAACTCCATGCTGACCATATGTTTCCATAAGGATAAATTATGCTGCAACATTTTGAGCTCTGAAAGGGGTACTGTTGACAATAAATGCAGGACATAGAATAAACAGAAACAAATGATGTGGAGTATGACATAATATAAACTGGTGTAATGTTAGAAGTGGAGAATGCAACTAATACACTGAACTAATGTGGTGTGACATTAATACGGTTAGGAGGCTTTGCCAGAAGTTCAGAATGGGACACAATAATAAAATAGATTTAGCAAAACCAAAGAGACTAATCTAGGAAATCCATGAATGAGGGAAATACTGCCAGTACACTTCCCTGATACATGTGTAAATATTGTAATATAAATTGTGCATTCCTTTATTATACTTATGCTAAAACATTTTATTATTTCATATTGTTGTTGCATTGTCGAGAAGGAACCTGCAAGTAAGCATTTCATTGGACAGTGTATACCACGTGTATCCTGTACATTCAACTAATAAAACTTGAAACTACACAGTCTCAAGAACAACCTAGAGAACTGTGAATCAAAACAGAATGAAAAAATAAAACATAAATACCACCAGGGTAATACTGCCACTCAGGTGTGTGTTTGTGTGTGTGACAACAAAGTACTGTGACTTCCACAGTACTACAACGTTTTTCCTCCTAGACTGAATGGATACATTTGATCATCCATGTACAGATTAGTAYAAATGAAGAAGGGAGTTAATAAAATATTTCCTGTAGGGACCCAAGTTTTTTCTGACCATTTGATGTGACCTGGAGTGGAGAAAATATGGAACCTAATTAAAGGGTTGAACTAGGGCCCCGTTTGTTCTAGTCAGGTCATGTAGTTACCCTTAAACATGTAACTAAATCTGTATTAGGCCCTACCAGATCAATAAATTCTCATCAATGTCCACTTTTATACAATTTATACTGTATTGTCTTTATGCTGGAGACACACAATATATGTTTTTATATTTCCCGTAAGTATCCTGTGAGAAAAGGTAGAAAGCAAGAGAGGTAGAAAAGCAAGAGAGCTCTATACATAGGCCTACAGAATAGTATGAACYACAAAAAACTAGGAAAAAGAACAAGGTCACTTCAATTAATTTCCCAGTTAAACCGTTTGGGAGTGTCTTATGATGAGATTTTGTACAACTATCGCTAGAAAAACTCAAAAACTCAGACTGGTCATCTCCGTATAACCGTTGCAAGACCCACTGGTTGATGCTTATTTATAAAACCCTCTTAGGCTTCACTCGTCCCTATCTGAGATACCTACTGCAGCCCTCATCCTCTAAAGACAACACCCATTCTGCCAATCACATTCAGTTAAAGGTCCCCAAAGCACACACATCCCTGGGTCGCTCCTCTTTTCAGTGTGCTGCAACTAGCAACAGGAACGAGCTGCAAAAAAAAAAAAACTAAAACTGTAAGGTTTTATCTCCATCTCTTCATTCAAAGACTCAATCATGGACACTCTTACTGACAGTTGTGGTGGATTTGCATGATGTATTGTTGTCTCTACCTTCTTGCTTTTGTGCTGTTGTCTGTGCCCAATAAAGTTTGTACCATGTTTTGTGCTGCTACCATGTTGTGCTGCTGCCATGTTGTGTTGCTACCATGTTGTTGTCATGTGGTGTTGCTACCATGCTGCGCTACCTCTTTATGTAGTGTTGTGGTATATCTCTTGTCGTGATGTGTGTTTTGTCCTACAGACAGTTGAAGTCGGAAGTTTACATACACCTTAGCCAAATACATTTGAACTCAGTTTTTCACAATTCCTGACATTTATTCCAAATAAAAATTCCCTGTCTTAGGTCAGTTACGATCACCACTTTATTGTAAGAATGTGAAATGTCAGAATACTAGTAAAGAGAATGATTTCTTTCAGCTTTTATTTCTTTCATCACATTCCCAGTGGGTCAGAAGTTTACATACACTCAATTAGTATTTGGTAGCATTGCCTTTAAATTGTTAACTTGGGTCAAACGTTTTGGGTAGCCTTCCACAAGCATCCCACAATAAGTTGGGTGAATGTTGGCCCATTCCTCCTGACAGAGCTGGTGTAACTGGGTCAGGTTTGTAGGCCTCCTTGCTCGCACACGCTTTTTCAGTTCTGCCCACACATTTTCTATAGGATTGAGGTCAGGGCTTTGTGATGGCCACTCCAATACCTTGACTTTGTTGTCCTTAGGCCATTTTGCCACGACTTCGGAAGTATGCTTGGGGTCATTGTCCATTTGGAAGACCCATTTGCGACCAAGCTTTAACTTCCTGACTGATGTCTTGAGATGTTGCTTCAATATATCCACATAATTTTCCGACCTCATGATGCCATCTATTTTTTGAAGTGCACCAGTCCCTCCTGCAGCAAAGCACCCCCACAACATTAAGCTGCCACCCCCTTGCTTCACGGTTGGGATGGTGTTCTTCGGCTTGCAAGCATCCCCCTTTTTCCTCCAAACATAACGATGGTCATTATGGCCAAACAGTTCTATTTTCGTTTCATCAGACCAGAGGACATTTCTCCAAAAAGTATGATCTTTGTCCCCATGTGCAGTTGCAAACCGTAGTCTGGCTTTTTTTATGGCGGTTTTGGAGCAATGGCTTCTTCCTTGCTGAGCGGCCTTTCAGGTTATGTCGATATGGGACTCATTTTACTGTGGATATAGATACTTTTGTACCTGTTTCCTCCAGCATCTTCACAAGGTCCTTTGCTGTTGTTCTGGGATTGATTTGCACTTTTCGCACCAAAGTACGTTCATCTCTAGGAGACAGAACGCGTCTCCTTCCTGAGCGGTATGACGGCTGTGTGGTCCCATGGTGTTTATACTTGCATACTATTGTTTGTACAGATGAATGTGGTACCTTCAGGTGTTTGTAAATTGCTGCCAAGGATGAACCAGACTTGTGGAGATCTACAATTTTTTTTTCTGAGGTCTTGGCTGATTTCTTTTGATTTTCCCATGATGTCAAGCAAAGAGGCACTGAGTTTGAAGGTAGGCCTTGAAATACATCCACAGGTACACCTCCAATTGACTCAAATGAGGTCAATTAGCCTATCATAAGCTTCTAAAGCCATGACATCATTTTCTGGAATTTTACAAGCTGTTTAAAGGCACAGTCAATTTAGTGTATGTAAACTTCTGACCACTGGAATTGTGATGAAGTGAATTATAAGTGAAATAATCTGTCTGTAAACAATTGTTGGAAAAATGACTTGTGTCATGCACAAAGTAGATGTTCTAACCGACTTGCCCAAACTATAGTTTGTTAACAAGAAATTTGTGGAGTGGTTGAAAAACGAGTTTTAATGACTCCAACCTAAGTGTATGTAAACTTCTGACTTCAACTGTATATATTTTTTAATCCCAGCCCGCGTCCCCGCAGGAGGCCTTTTGCCAGGCCCTCATTGTAAATAAGAATTTGTTCTTCACTGACTTGCCTAGTTAAATGAAGGTACGAAAAAAAACATTGGTTCCACAAACGAGAGAAGACAACGATGTGCAGATTCGCGAAAAAAGTGTGATTTCATAAACTGTTTATTCGATTGTGGGGTTTGAATATTGTGAGAAGTCAACAACATATTTGGTGAGAATCACAAGATAGGGTACAAAGTCAATTCTATTCTAGGGACATAAGCCTACATTGGGTGTTCAGTTTTCAATTATAGCATTATTTAATCTGCAGTTGTTCTTTTGCTATTTTATTTTTTTACAAATAATATTTAGATGTTAATAGTATCTTCTGATGACAATTATCACATATTTTAACTAAATGCAATCTATTAACTTCCAAATATAAGTAGGTACAGTATCTAGCTTTCCGATTACACGTTCAGATGGAATGGCTTGTCCTTTACTTTGTAAAAACCTTGATTGCATCGAGTGAATGTTGGACAAATATATTGGTTCCTTTCTAAACATAGCAATGTGAATGCAAATAGGACTGGGACCACAAATATGTGAATTGAACTGGCAAGAGTTGAGTCCTTATTCAAAGGCAAATGTAGTGTGAGTACAAAGATAACTGAGTTATTGTTTTTTTTTACCCGAGTTCTCTTTAAAGAGGACTGAGATCGGTTATTTTGTTGTGGACTATATGTGAAAACACCCAAAGTTATGCAGCCTCTCTCCATATTTTGTATTTTTCTTGTTAAATTATTACTAACATTATTGTTTTTAGTTTTGCGTAAGCTAGTTATTATGCAATTCATGACACACAAAGGGATGCTCGAAAACTCTGACACATCGTGGGCGTTGCCAGTTATGGGCGTTACCTGTAATGTATCGTCGTGACTACGCGGTCTCATGGGAAGGAGAGTTTCCAAAAATGCCAGTGAGCTGATGGTGCTGGGGAAGAAGGAGGTGACACCGCGCACCTAGCCTACTTCCTCAACTTGTCCAGGAGTAGCAGACTCTAGCTCCACACACTTATGGGAAGTCTACTAAAGTAGTGCCTGAAACAGGTGGATTCTCCCTCGCACAGCTACACACAACATATTGTTGTTTTTTTGTTCTGAGAAGGACCGGCATCACCACAAAATGAATTCGCTCTCAGCTTGGTTTTGGAGTGAGAGTTTCTGGCTTCCACCGAATGTTACTTGGGCGGAACTCGAGCACCCGCCACCAGGAGAGGAGTACCCCAGAGCTGACCAGCTACTCTCATGCTTACCGCTTGCTTTTGGCGTGTTGGCTGTCAGGGTTTTATTTGAGAGGTAGGCTATGTAACAAAGTAACGTGTATTGACTTGTCTTTGTAAACAAAAGATTTCCGCATTTGATATGTGTCAAAGATTTAGCGGTATAAACCAAGGCCAAGTCCTTGGCTAAACTGATTGTGTGTGTGTGTGTGTGTGTGTGCGCGCGCGCGCTTATTAAGCGCCAGTCAGAGGAACTAATTAGCGAACTGCCCTTGGGCCATGATAGGCCTATAAGGAGGCATTGTTTTCTGATGATAGGTTCCCAACACTACTCTAGTCTATATAATTTAGGCTATTGACACAAACACTATTGTGGAAAATACTATTAGTATGCTACTGTGTGTAGGCCAACAGTAGGCTACGAATAGCCACTGAGTATACAACGTTTGGATCATAGGTGTCTTGTTTAACCTGAAGGGTAGCCTAATTTAGTTTTTTTTGTGCCACTGGTGTGAGAAGCAGTAACCCTTCTGGCTTCATTGACCTGTGTTCTATTAAACGCCATACAGTCCCTTAGTAACCAGGCTTTGAGTAATCTCTGTAACCAATAAATACATTCTCGCGAGTAATTTGGTCAACTGCACTGATGCTAATCTTTGTAGAGGGACGAAGTTCACGCAAACTGACTGCTGCAAGTGACATGGCCATTGGATTATATTGTGTGCATCTCTAACGTCTAAAATGGCTCTTCTCTTTGTATCCTTTTCTTTCAAAGGCCTTATCTTTGTGTCCCTTTTGGCTGTTTTGATGTGAAATAAGCAAAGGAACTGGTAAAAGTGAATAGTCGATGTGTCTATCCATATTTGTATTTTATTTCACCTTTATTTAACTAGGCAAGTCAGTTAAGAACAAATTCTTATTTACAATGACGACCTAGGAACAGTGGGTTAACTGCCTTGTTCAGGGGCAGAACGATAGATGTTTACCTTGTCAGCTTGGGGATTCAATCTAGCAACCTTTTGGTTACTGGCACAAAGCTCTAACCACTAGGCTGCCTACTGCCCCATCTGCTTTCTATTAACTATCCATATGATTTCAGATTATTGTAAATGAGGGTGAAGGAATGGAAACACAAGATTATTGATGATATGCACTACTGGTGTTCTCTTCTGTGTACCACAGTAGAATTGGATGCTGGCTGTCTGCTTATCCAAATAGGTAATTTGAATTCTCTGCATAGCAAGGCCTCTCCTGAACAGATGCTTTCTGAAATGTTAGCTGGGCATATGTTTAGGCCTAGGTAGTACATTGGATTGTGTGATAGGAAGGAAGTGAATGTTTGAATGGGTCAGAGGCAGTACACTGAGGTCGGGGAGGTCTTGTGATAGACACTAACCAGCAAACTGAGATCTGTCTCACTCTCAGCAAGGAGCTTTCTCCTCCTGACCCACCTCCCTCTCACATGACAGCTCATCAGCCTCCTCTGTTTAGAGTTAGTGCTACATTCCTCCTCATACTCTCCCTCTGACTGTCTGTTTTCCTCCACAACCCTTTCTCATTCTAACTGCTTTTCTCTTACACACATACACCCACTGCACATACAATACATTTGTGGGTAAACTGTGAAGGCGCCCTGTCTGTTTGTGGAATAGGTCCCTGGTGAAAGCCGTGATCTTCTCTGCTGAGGTTTCTGGAGAACTGTAGGTACTGTAGAGCCAACCCTGTGTCCATGTTTAATATTGCTCTCTCTCTCTGGTGCTGTGTGTGTGTTTAGGCTAGTAGCCAAGCCCTGTGCCAACATACTTCAGATTCAGGCTGGAGAGAGCCGGCGAGCCCAGCCCAACGCTGTCCTGGAGAGGGTGTTTACATCCACAACGGTACTTAAAGCATTGGTCTCATATGCTGCTGCTGGGTGGACAAATGCAGCATTGTGACCTGAAATGTTTCTTATGTTATTGCTCACGGTGTAAAAGCAATTCACCACATGTAAATGAACGGGATGTTCTGTAAATGCAAGTGGATTAGTGGAAGTAAAAAAATAAATAAGTGGAAATGATAAAAATCCAACCTATCTTAGATGTATTCCACACTGATGAACTTGATTTTTACTTGCTACTCAGGAAAGTGTAATCAGATTTTGTTGATAACTGTCCAAAGCCAATTAGCTCTAAGATGCCAGTCTGTTTTGTCTGTAGCCAACTTTCCTTTGACTTGTTTAGCAGGGCAGCAATGTAGTGTTTTTGACACTAAAGCAGTGTCTCTGTCTCCTGCGCCTTTTCCTCAGAGTCCAGACTCGCGGCGGGTCGAGGGGCTCTCTAAGCAGCTGGACTGGGATGTGCGGAAAGTCCAGAGATGGTTCCGACTCCGGAGGAACCAGGACAAGCCCAGTACACTCACAAAGTTCTGCGAGAGCATGTAGGTTCTGAAAAGTCTTAATCAATCTAGATGCACTAGCTTCAGCATTGCTGTTCTGTTTCTTTTCTTTATGTTTCCTTTGCTCTTTGTTTTGCATCATAGGTGGAGGTTGACGTTTTATACCGGTATATTTACCTATGCAATTCGCTATCTGTGGGTGGTGAGTTGAATTGACTTCTACTGCACTACTCTAAATAACTTTAATATAATTCAAACACACTTTAAATTGAAAGGAGCCCTTTTAAAAAATGTTTTACTATAGGAAAGAAAGTAACAATAAGAATAACATGCTGACTATGCAGATTGCTTTCAAGAGGAAGTCATATTGATAAGCATTGTTATCCTCTTTGATTATCTTTGACATGTGCATGTCCTCCTCTAGTCTCCTTGGATGTGGGACACACGGCAATGCTGGTACAACTACCCATTTCAGGTGAAGGATCTACATACCAAGTACCTAAATACCATGATCATTCATCTAAATAGTCAACAGATGAAGATTCAATTCCTAACCATAGGGGTTGTTCATGTTCTCAATATGGCCCACACCTTGCTTCCACAGACGCTGAGTCCTGGCCAGTACAACTACTATGTAGCTGAGCTGGCCTTCTACTGGTCCCTCATGTTCTCCCAGTTTACAGACATCAAAAGGAAGGTGAGTCAGGTGACTGGGTTGGAGGGGCACAGTGGGTGGACTTGTAGTGGGGTAGGTGGACATTGAAAATGCAGCTATTGTGCTCCCCTCTCTCAAAAACACTAATCCTACCACCACTTCAGTCAGTGGCTTTCATTCATGCTAATTGGCCAATCTATTGTAGCTGGTATGCAAGCTATTTAAATCCACTTGATTTTCTGGAAAGTCTTTGGTCGTTTAGCAAGAATTGGTGCCAGTATGTCCTGTTTTTGTTACTTCATTTCAGAGACACTTTCGTCTCACTCTAGGTTAGCAAGGTAATTATTGTTTTGTAATAGAAGGCCTACGATACTGTGTAAACTCTGATGAACAGGTTAGACGCAGCAGTGAGTTTCTGTAGAGGCATAGTTTGGGACAGGAGTTTATGTATGAAGCACTAGCCCAGAGTCCAATCCTACTGAGAGTAGACCTAATCCATTGTCACATGGGTGCTGCTGGAAGAGGTAGAATTACATTAGCACTGTGCTGTTCTCTGGTAGTGGGTCAAGGGGAAAGGAAGATTTTTTATTTATATCACTTAGCAAGTTTTGCATGTTGTATGAGGTTGTAAAGGTTTCCAATACTCCTATGTTTGACCCTAGCATCTTTGTACACCATTACAAATGCAAAGATCCTTAAGCAGGAGCAATGAAGACAAACACATTGCAAAATCAATGTCGTTTCAAGTTAAGAAAATATACTCAGTACATGTAATCTAGTTTAATATATAACTAAAAGTATCTGGTGAAGTTTCTAGGAGATCATTAATCATGTGTGGAAGAATTCTCATTGCCAAGCAGATGCGGCCTTTTCAAAAGCTGGTGACGACATTGTGTCAGGTCAATGAACTTGTTGGGATGGTTTAATAGACCAGGTTGTTGTGACCTTGGTTCCACTCACTCAGTGATTCTATGCGTTTTATTGGAATGAAATGGCATGTGTGTAAATATTTTTCCCTCCCCCTCTCTCTCCCCCCTTGTCTACCTCTTTATCTATCTATCCCTCTATTTCTTTGTTTACCTTTGTCCTCTGACAGGATTTCCTCATCATGTTTGTCCATCACCTGGCCACCATAACTCTCATCACCTTCTCCTACTGTAACAACATGCTGCGAATAGGCACTATGGTCATGTGTGTCCATGATGCCTCCGACATCGTGCTGGAGGTAGATAAAATGTCAAGTGCCTATACTAGAGCCATGTATTTAGAAGGTTGGCCAATGCGGTTTCTGCATTATGATGTACTTACATGACACTTCAACATTCTATGGCAGCCATGTTAGCTCCTCATTAACAGTACATGGGGAATATTTAAACAATGCTATGTAACTGAATGTCTAGAATTAGAACAATATTCAAAAAGTACATTTCTTTTCAAAATATTTGGCTTTGGCCTATGCTATACTGTATGTGTAGAGCTGTCTTTTTACTGGCTGAGGTGGTTCCACACAACTGAAATATTATTTATGGTGTATGTGGGTGTGAGTACGGGGTTTCACCCAGGCGAGTGTTTACTCTGTGTTTGAACAGCTGTGTGCATTACTGCTGCACTTAGCTAATACCTGTTTAACTGGAATCTGACTGTTTAACATGTCTGTTTACCAAGGTACAGCGAGAGGTGTCATTGAAGGAGAATTAAACATGTTTGCTGGTTTGCTATCTGTACTCATGTGCCTATTCATTTCCTTCCCCCCCAAGTTGGCCAAGTTGGCCAATTATGCAAAGTACCAGCGGATTTGTGACACCGGCTTTGTAGTATTCAGCATCGTCTTCTTCATCACGCGACTTGTCATCTATCCCTTTTGGTAAGGGGGGGTACATATTGAATTATGCAACAAGGCACAGAGCTGCGTTATCTAACRCCAGCCATTCTGTCCTTAGCACTATAGGATAGATGTATAATTCATTAGATTTCTATAAAAGGATTTGGCTCTTTGGCGTCTCCTTGTGACGGTGCCCTGGTAACGCGTGTGCTTGGTTGTGTGTGTCTGTTGAAGGATCATATACAGTGTGCTGGTGGAGAGCTGGGAGATTGTCGGTCCGTACAGGTCCTGGTGGCTGTTGAACGGCCTGCTTCTGGTCCTGCAGTCTCTTCATGTCTTCTGGTTCTACCTCATCGCTAGAATCGCCATCAAAGCCATATTCAAGGGCAAGGTGTGTATGTGTGTTTAACTTTACTCCGTCTGAATAATAGTGAACCTATGGTAGCAACAGTGATAGTTTGTGTAATATGCTCACGTTGTAGACCTAAAAATAAACATTTGCCAATATCAAAACATTTGTCCTTTTACGCAGACCGCCTATTTAGGTTTAGCGAGGAAAAACAGTAATACGTTGATGATCTGATTCCTTGTATGATTCCTTTGCAGACTATTCATTGTTACTGAGCACAAACTCTGTCCCTTTTTAAAAGGTGGCGAAGGATGACCGCAGTGACATTGAGAGCAGCTCAGAAGAGGAGACGGACACCAATGTCAAGAGCAGGAACAAGTCACAACCAAACGGTAGCGAGCAATCACCAAAAAAAGACAACGGGACCAATGGCTTCACCAAAGGTGGAACAAAAGACCACTGAACACAGGGAGAGGTGATTATGAACTGGACACGGGGGTCTCTGAAATGGATCCCCTCTGCTGTGCCACTTAATTGGGTCCCAGCTCTGTTTAACTGAACTTCAACTCTTCTTTCACTTTCAGAAAAACAAACCCTCTCAGAACTGGTGTGGGTTGTGAAGACGATGATAAAATTGACAATGTTTGCTGCCTTGAGGACCTATTTATCACTGTGTGTTTCTTTGTATCAAGTTTACAACTTTGCCTTTGCTTATAGTAGAAATAGGGGAGGAAAGTTTTCATAGAAGTTTTACCGGTCAAATACTGCTTCTTCATTTCTACAATGTTTTGATAACTCACCTTTTTTTTTACTTGGAGAGAGCTTTATAGATGAAACCGGTGATATTTTAATGGTTGTAAGAGATTGTGTGCCTTACTGAATATGCTGCCTCCCCTCATCTGAGGGGAAAAAATAAAGTAGAAATGATCTGTATTTTTCTCATTAAAAACCTTTATTTGAACCAAATCATTAGTTAACATCTTTTGACAACCAAAACTTTAGCAATGGCACACAAGTAACCTCATGAATGTGTTCACTATCAGACACCGTTCAGCCCATGGCTGTTTGAAGCCCATTGTCATGTAACTCTATACTAGTAGAAAGAATGGAGGGATCAAACAAATACTGTCAAGGGATTGGTTTTTATTTAGCCTTCTCAGGCTAAATTAGTCAAGTTTTTTTGGTGGTGACATTTTTAAAAGGTATTTTTTGTTTAGTATTTGATTTTTGCACACTGGTCCATCATCTCAAACATGTCTTCACTGAAGTCGTTATACTGCAGACTGAAAGAGAGGAAGGCAAATGTCAGAAGAACCCTTACACTTTTCACATGACAAATTGTGATAGCACAAATTTCACAACAGCAGTAGGGATTACGAAACAACGTGTCTTTTGCGTGTGGTACAGAGGAGGCTGTGGAAGGAGCTATAGGAGGTCATGCTCATTGTAATGGCTGGAATGGATTTCTTTGGAACGTATCAAACACAGCAAACATATGGAAACCACATGTTTGACTAACATTTAATCCATTCTAGCCATTACAATGAGCCTGTCCTCCTATAGCTCCTCCCACTAGCCTCTGGTGTGGTCCTATATAAATCGCACTGAACACTAAAACATGAATACTATTGTATAGAGAACCATCAATACTACTACAATGTATCAGTGGAATCCACCACTACTTGGCTCACTCACTTCATCTCCTGCATGGTGCGACTATCCTGCATGACTTGGACCAGGGCTGGGACTGAGGTGTCAGTCAGATGGTTGTTCTTCAGGACCAGGCTCTTCAGGAAGCCACTGGCCCTCACCGCCGCACTCAGGTCTCCAACACAGGCATCCGTCAGCTGGATCATCTCAACACTAACACACACACACCATTATCTCAGTTTTGCCAAGGACTTAGCCTTGGTATATACCTCTAAATCTTTGATGTGACATATCACACACACAAAGTGAGAGGATTCAAGTGTTACACTGATCCGGAGACGCACACTGTCTGTTCACTTACTCCAGGTGCTCCAGACTGCACCGTTTGTTTCCCAGTGCGACCCAGAGGTGTTTGGCTCCTTCGTCTCCTATTTTGTTCAGGCCCACAGACAGTGTTCTCAGTCCAGAGGTCCCACTGCTCAGCAAAACGCCCAACTCCTTGAAGACCAGGGTAGTCAACTCACAGCGTACCAAGCTGCAACAGAAAACCCTAATTGGTTCTGATACAAAGGCATGAATCGTCTCTTTTCCAAGGGGTTCCCAGACTACAACAGATAATACACTCAATACATAACAAGCATGCTGCGGACTGTAGTACCGCAGTTTCTCCAGTGGGCATCCAGGCTTGTTGAGGGCCATACACAGCTGCAGTGCCCCCTCCTGGCCCAACGCATTCACAGACAGATCCAGCTCAGTCAGCCTACAGCCTTCTGACTGCAAGGCCTCAGCCACACCAGCACAACACGCAGCTGTCAACTCATTATCAAACAATCTGGCAAGGGATAGAGCAGAAAGGGAATCAGGAGAGATACTCTGCATGTCATATCACAAATCTCCATATCTGAGCAATGTGTTGTTTTTTATTTGTCCTAGAGACTTGAGTGAGCTATTATAACTATAATAACTGCATCCATTATCTATCTGGTCCTTACATCAGGCTTTGCAGTTGGCAGCAGGGATATTGGAGAGCCTTGGCCAGCCAATCCACCCCCTGGTCGGTGAGGCAGTTCTGTGCCAGGTTCAGTATTCTCAGCTCTGATTGGCCAACGCACAGTGCAGTTGACAAGGCCTCCATGGACCCCCCCGTCAACTCACACCTCGGTAACCTTCACAAAGTCAACTAATTACAGGCTAATAATGATATTTGAACTGTCAGTCATAGATGTATTCTTCTTCCAAAATGATACCATTACAATATCTTTGCTAGAGTACGTACTGAAGCTCCTGCAGTTTGCAGTGAGGGCTTCCCAGTGCATGGCTCAGCTTCCTGAGCCCCTGGTCATGGAGCGTATTCCCCCTCAGCTCCAACACGCGGAGATGGGATTTGTCTGAGGTCAGGACTGCCACCAGGTCCCCACAGCAAGCCTCTGTTAACCCGCACACTGGAAGTCTACAGAAACCAATCATCATCCATTTAGATACAACAAACAGATCAAGTGACTTTACTATTACGTAATTCAATAGCATGCGCCAAATGCCAATACAACCCTGTTATAAGGAAGTTATAGTGTAATAATTAAGTTTATGGTGCCATATGTTTTAAATGCTTTATATTCCGTCTATGAGTAGTATGGGACCTCGTCTTCAATAACCTATTGAAATTGAGAACATTTTGAAATCGTAATTTACTGTAACACCGCCATCAATATTAGATTGTGCATTACATTTGAATGGCATGATGCAAACACTGTAAATGTCATATTCTGTGAAGTAAGATGGAACTCACTTTAATGTTTGTATGTTGCAGTCCCCAAGTCCTGTGCAAAGAACTTTGAAGCCTGTGTCACCCATGGGGTTGTAGGACATATCCAGCTCTGTGGTCCTTCCCTGGCTGAGGGCTGAGGCCAGGTGAGCGAGAGCCCCAGCACTAAGAGAGCTCTGAACCAGGCTGTGGACAAAACAAATGAAGAGATGTGCATGAATATGCAGCTTTGGTGATGTTTTAAAGGGCAAATCCGCAGTTGAAACAATAACAAAGCAGCCACCCCACCAGTGTTGGTAAAAAACTGAGGAATGGGGCTGGAGAAATGTAACCACTCAAATTCATAGACAGAGCTATGGATACAAGGACTGACCATCCATGGTATCAAAATTCTAGTTTTAACCATGTTGAGGCTAGTGTTTGTTTCCAATTGTTGTTTACAAACATGGGAGTAAAATATGCTTATATTTGGGGTTCTGATGGGGTAAGACAGTTGAGCTAAAATCATGAGGCATTTATATTCTTCAAGAATCAATGGGTATATATCATTAACTTATAAGTCCTAAAATGAATATAGCAACTGCAGATTTCCCCTTTAAGAACTGTTAAAATTGTACAAATGTGACATTTTTGTTACGTAAATGTTTTGGAATTAATTTATACAATGTACAGTAACCTACATACCATGCATACAGTAAATCATACTGTAATATGTCTCTTTCCACTATCTGGAAAGGAACAGTAATTACAGATCATTTGTTTGCGACAAAAGATCGAATCAAATTTTAATAGTCAAATTTTTTATTTGTTTAACCTTTATTTAACTAGGTAAGTCAATTAAGAACAAAATCCTATTTACAATGACGGCCTACCCCGGCCAAACCCAGATGACGTTGGGCCAATTGTGTGCCGCCCTATGGGACTCCCAATCACATTCTTTGCAGCAATTTGACCATAAAGGCCCGATTCAAAACCTATTCCTCCTCAGGAGACTGAAAAGAGTTGGCATGAGTCCTCAGATGTTCAAAAGATTTTACAGCTGCACCATTGAGAGCATCCTGACAGGTTGCATCACTGCCTGGTATGGCAACTGCTCGGCCTCTGACCGCAAGGCACTACAGAGGGTAGTGCGTATGGCCCAGTACATCACCGGGGCCAAGCTTCCTGCCATCCAGGACCTTTATACTAGGCGGTGTCAGAGGAAGGTCCTAAAAATCGTCAAAGACTCCAGCCACCCTAGTCATAGACTGTTCTCTCTGCTACTGCACGGCAAGCGATACCGGAGTGCCAAGTCTAAGTCCAAGAGGCTTCTCAACAGCTTCTACCCCCAAGCCATAAGACTCCTGAACAACTAATCAAATGGCTACTCAGACTATTTGCACCCCCCCCCCACGCTGCTACTACTCTCTGTTATTATCTATGCATAATTATCTCAATTACCTCGACACCGGTGCCCCCGCACATTGACTCTGTACCGGTACCCCCTGTATAGAGCCCCGCTATTGTTATGCTGCTCTTAATTATTTGTTTTTCTTATCGCTTACTTTTTTCTTAATTTTTATTTTTTTGGTATTTTCTTAAAACTGCATCATTGGTTAAGGGCTTGTAAGTAAGAATTTCACTGTAAGATCTACACCTGTTGTATTCGGCACGTGACAAATAACATTTGATTTGATTCACGCAGTCTCCTCTGAACAGTTGATGTTGAGATGTGTCTGTTACTTGAACTCTGTGATGCATTTATTTGGGCTGCAATCTGAGGTGCAGTTAACTCTAATGAACGTATCCTCTGCAGCAGAGGTAACTCTGGGTCTTCCTTTCCTGTGGCGGTCCTCATGAGAGCCAGTTTCATCATAGAGCTTGATGGTTTTTGCAACTGCACTTGTAGAAACTTTCAAAGTTCTTGAAATGTACAGATTGACTGACCTTCATGTCTTAAAGTAATGATGTAATATGAAAAAGTAATATGATTAAAGTAATATGGACGGTCTTTTACCAAATAAGGCTATCTTCTGTATACCACCCTACCTTGTCACAACACAACTGATTGGCTCAAAAGCATTAAGGAAAGAACTTCCACATATTAACTCTTAACAAAGCACACCTGTTAATTGAAATGCATTCCAGGTGACCTCATGAAGCTGGTTGAGATCATTTTGATTTATTTTACCATTATTTGACTAGGCAAGTCAGTTAAGAACTAATTCTTATCTTACAATGACCCCAGCCAAACCCTCCCCTAACCCGGACAACGCTGAGTCCCTAAGGGACTCCCGATCATGGCCGGTTGTGATACAGCCCGGGATCAAACCAGGGTCTGTAGTGACACCTCTAGCACTAACATGCAGTGCCTTAGACCGCTGCGCCACTCGGGAGCCCCTACATGCACCGAATACAACAGGTAGACCTTACAGTGAAATGCTTACAAGCCCTTAATATAAGCCCAACAATGCAGTTAAGAAAGAAATGTGTTAAGTAATAAAAAATATTTTAAAAAGTAACAAATAATAACAGAGCAGCAGTAAAATAACAATAGCGAGGCTATATACAGGGGGTACCGGTACAGAGTCAATGTGCGGGGGCACCGGTTAATCAAGGTAATTGAGGTAATATGTACATGTAGGTAGAGTTAAAGTGACAATGCATTGATAATAAACAAAGTAGCAGCAGCGTAAAAGAGGGGGTGGGGGGGGCAATGCGATAGTTTGGGTAGCCATTTGATTAGCTATTCAGGAGTCTTATGGCTTGGGGGTAGAAGCTGTTAAGAAGTCTTTTGGACCTAGGCTTAGTGCTCCGGTACCGCTTGCTGTGTGGTAGCAGAGAGAACACTCTATGACTAGGGTGGCTGGAATCTTTGACATTTTTTAGGGCCTTCCTCTGATATCGCCTGGTATAGAGGTCCTGGAAGGCAGGAAGTTTGGCCCCAGTGATGTACTGGGCCGTACGCACTACCCTCTGTAGTGCCTTGCAGTCGGAGGCCAAGCAGTTGCCATACCAGGCAGTAATATGTATAGCTGTAGAATAGTAGTATTGCGATCCACACTTATAAACCAGGGTCGTTACAGTAGATACATAATTTGTTTGATTATTTGTATGCATGTATGTGGTCCCACAATGGTAGGATCTGAAAAACATGCTTTAGGTTTCTGTTTTACTTTCTAGTTGCAGATGAGAGGTATTGATTGCCACTGTATCATATCATTTACCAAACTGAATTGGGTCACACTTACTAGCAACAAAATACTAGACAACAAATCACATTGATTTTCTGTTTCCTCAATTACTCACATTATTTTATGAGAGAGACGTATGGCAGGAACCAAAAGGTTGGCTTTTTCCTCAGTTAAATCCTTGCTGCTGTACAGATTCAGCTGATCCCATTCCCCCAGACATGTCACTATATAGCTGAGAGACACACAGTCATGTACACCCAGAACGCCATAGCTGATGCCACGGGCAGACGGAGTGATGATCTCCTTCACCAGCTTCTCATTCTGACGTTGATGGAGCAGATGAAAGTAATGGAGGTGTCTGTCTGTGTGATAGCTCTCCAGTGCCTTCCGAGAGGTGCTTTTAAACCAGCTGCTGAAGTCCATGATGTGGTCAGTGTTGAACTCTCCCAGTTCAGATTCCAGAGGCTTCCTCTGAGAGGGCTCAGAAAGCCCTGCCAGGTAAAGGTCGAGAAACTCTACACAACCCTCATGGTTCTCCAACAGCTCTTCCACACTCACTGCTTCTGACTCGTCTAAGTAGAAGGATGCAGCCAAGAAAAACTCTTGGATCTTCTGGGTGTGGAAGGAGAAAATGCAGTTGTCCGATTCCAGGTCACCATCAACGTGCAGGAAATCTTTCATTGATGTTGGAGTTGTTAGGAACTGTTGTACATCAGTTGAGGCCATTTCTTCTTTGGAGCAGTTTGAATCTGGGCCAAGACAGCAATGGGAAGCCATTCTACCCAGGGAGGTCACCAGGTCTCTGGCATTGGTCGTGTCCAATGACAGTGCCCGAATAAGGTGGATGGTGATATAAACAAACACCTGGGTTAGTGTCTCAGGAAGAATCTCTCCAGCCTCCATCAGAGACTTGTAAATGGAACATGTCATCCAGCAGAATCTAGGAGAGGTGCAGAAATCATAGAACCCCATTGTCCTTTCTATGTTCTCAAACGCTTGACTGGCTACAATTGGATCAGAGAAGAACCTGTCGCAATAGGCCTTCCTCTGGGGTTTCAGAAACCCCAACAGCTCCATGCGGTAGCCATCTAGAGACTCAAGACTGGCTGCGGTAGGCCTTGAGGTCAGCAGTATGGCTGCCCCTTTCAGCAGAGGTCCATGCACCAGGCTGGCCACTAGCATAGAGACTGAGGCTGGCTGCTGAGGGTCCGAGCAGAGGGTCAGGGATGTGGGGGGTTCCAGGCTGTGCTGGTACTGATCCAGCCCATCAAACAGAAACAGCAGAGACTTTGGATTCTGCAGGACTAGAGCCAGGGACTCAGGGGAAAGGTGACTGTAGCACTGAAGCAGCAATGCCTGCAGAGACAGCACCCCCTTATGGGCATTCAGATCCCTGAATGTGAAATGGAAGACACAGGAAAAGTGCTGGAGATGTTTGCCAGTGGCCCAGTCCACTATTAGCTTCTCCAAGGCAGTGGTTCTGCCAACTCCAGCTGGACCAACCACTATAACAGGTTTCGGCTGGTGTCTATCTTTGGGCAATGCCATTAGAATGGCATGTTGAAATGACTGTGGTTTCTCTTGCATCTGTTTTTCTGACACATCAGGACCAGTAGTCATGAGTGGAATGTAATTATTATCATGCACAACTTTATTTGGCAACTGGCCTCCAAGAAGGGTTGATGTGTCCTCTGACTTCTGCTTTCTATGGGCCAGCAGTGCTGCCTTGTGCATTGTGTGGATAGCTGTCGATAGAAAACAGCAGTTTGAAAAAAGGAACGTTGAGAAACAGAGGGACATTGTTAGGTGACGCAAGCACATGCACGCGCATCAACGCAAAGTTGGCACACACATATTGGAGCACAGAGTAGACACAGACGCACAGGCATGCGAAAACAAGCATGRAAATACATTTTTCACTATACGGTAAACCATATTGCGGTTTACAGTTTTTCTAGGCGGTTGTACCTGGTTTTAATGTCTATGGATTTCACAAAGTAGCCAACATTTACATGAAAATCACATTCTTATGGGGCGGCGTACACTTACTTTGAAAACAATCCTTTGATGTCGCCATAATGTATCTATAATTCCCGCTGGTGTCTGTCCTGTGCTTTCGTTCGTTCAGAACAATAGGCAATAAAATGCTTGAAATAGTATGTTTTCGCAAATTAATAAAAATGAATCACAGCCGATGTTGTATCTGTGCAACTGTTCAATATGTTCCGGGTGGCAGCTAGAATAGAGGATGAAAAAGAAGGAAGTGATATGTGCAATATCCTTTATGGACAAGACTTATTCTAATGAACTTGCGGAAACACCTAACGGCAGCAGGGTCTACTAGTTTCAGCCTTCATATACTGTGATTGGTTTCAGCCAGCCAATACTATAGAGCAAGGGTATTCAACCTGGGATCCGAGGACCCCTAGAGGTACTGCAGGTGGTCCGCGAAAATATGTAGATTTTTTTTATTTCAATGTTTTTATGAATGTAGCTAGCAACCACATAATTAATTAATTATGAATAACATACATACAGTAGAAAAGAGGAGCATATATTATTTCTAATTATTATTTTTCAACACTCAGTATCTGACATACACTTTGAAAGAATACCTTCGAGTAGGATACTGCCGCGCTGGTGAGGAATGTGGTCCTGGTTCCAGGGATGGATAGAAAGTCCAATATGGCTGCCAACGCAATGCCACATGTGTATATGATGTCCGAATTCAGTAGCTCTACTCTCATTGGTACTAACAATTTGTAAAAGATATGTGCATGTAGCTGCCGACACCAGCCATCAAGACATCATAGATGAGATCAATGGATCATCAGAAATGGGTACAGAGAGATAGTTAGATATATAGCAACCACAAACAGAACAATGAGCCAGATATTTCACTGGATGTATAAATGTGAAGCATCCGGTTGGCGGTTCCACTCAGTTGCGGTAGGTGCCGTTTAAGATTATTATTTTTTTATGAGCGTTATTTGTATTTATATTACAGCATATTGGATGACTGTCATGCATATTCCATTCACCCAGCTCAATGTAACATCGATAGGTTTAGGCTACTACATGATACTCAAATGTTCCCTTTACCCATCAGCTTGCTACACCAGGTTGCTACAACCTAGCCTATTAATCAGTCCCTCCAGGATTCTGCGATCTCATAATTAAATGCAAAATCAACCAATCAGGGCATATTATGCGAGAGCCCTCAATTTTGACCAATACAATGAACAATGAACAGAAATCAATATCATTTGCCAACTAAAATAACAGCTAACGATCGTGCAAAACAATTTCCAATGTTTTTGGAAACTAGAGAAAGTCGACAATCAACAGTCACTTCGAATCAGAAAAGCATATGAGAATGTCAGAACATTGCCCACAGCAGCGGCAGATCACCATGACTAAAGTGGTAGCAGGGAAGACTGTGGCAAGCGCTGAAAGAATCAAGGTGAGTGGCGTTTTCCTCAAACTTTTACTCCGCTAACCTTGGCTTTAGTAGGGTGGTCGGCACTCTGCTCTCCCCAGACTGTCTATGGAGAGCGCTGCTCAAAGCACTGAGTGCAATTTGTCAGCATTGCGGTTTTAACTCTCTGTGAAACTTAATACGGATCACGAAAGCACAATCTTTTGGGATTTTTTAGAAATTGAGTAATAATCAACCACAAGTCTATTTTTTTACGTGTTCTGTTCTTTATCTCCCTTAACGAAGACAACTTTTAAGAAAGAAATATCGATCCTCAAATTGAAAGTGATTGATCAGCTTTTTTAAGAGAATGGGAGAGAGAGAAAGTGAGTAGGAATAGGAGGTGCATCTTGTGTTGATAGCAAGCCCCAAACCTGATGGAGAGGAGTGGTGTATGTGAGTGAATGTGTGAGTGGATTATGACAGAGCTGTTTGTTCAGGAAAATAAACAGAATTGAGCACTAGATGTTTCTAATTGTTTTTGTATTATGTATTATGCTTAAATCCGTCCTAAAACTGAGCACATATTACTTTATTTATTGCTTTATATGAAATTAACGTGAAAAAAAACATCGCAAAATGTATTGCAGAATTTCAGAAAGCTGCCGCAAAATCAAGCATTTTGGGCCGCAGAAATAACAAAAAAACACCCTTGATAAAGGTGAGCAAAAAATACTGTGTAAATTAAATTATACAAATACTGAGCTACATTGTATGCTCAAAAATATGGGGAAATTATATTATTTTAAATTAATACAATTGCTTATAGAAAAATATTTTGTCTAACAAGGCACCACTGTTTTCAATACCTTTCGATATTTTGGTGTGTGCTTGGGGTTATTTTGTTGCTGGAAGACCCACTTGCGGCCAAGAGTCAGCCTCCTAACGGAGGCAACCAGGTTTTTGGCAAAAATGTCCTTGTGCTGGGTAAAGTTCATGACGCCGTTGAAACATCTTTATCAAGGGTGCCAATAATTTTGGACCTGACTGTGCAGTATCGCAACCTGGTCTCAGAGCATGTTGTATTATTCTGTAAGTAAATCCGAGACACCATTTAGTATGATATGTTAAGTTGGTATGGTATGTATTTTTTGTGAATGTCCATCACCCATTTCGTATGATATGTTACGAATTACAATTCGTATTATATGTTACGAACTTGCAAAACATACAATATTTTTCCCGAATTTGCCAAATGTACAATATGTTATGAATTTGAAAAACGTATGATATGTTCCGAATTTTAGCTAGTTAGATTAGGGTTAAGTTTAGGAGTTAGGTTAAAGGGTTAAGGTTAGGATTAGGGGAAGGGTTAGCTAAAATGGTTTAACATTAGGGTTAGCTAGAATGGTTAGGGTTAGCTAGCATGCTAAGGAGTTGCAAAGTAGCTCAATAGTAGTAAGTAGTTGAAAAGTTGCTAATTAGCTAAAATGTTAAAGTTGTCCTTAATGAGATTTGAACTCACAACCTTTGGGTTGCTAGAAGTTTGCGTTATATGCCCACCTATCTACCCCGACCAACCACCCTTCTTTTGTTTTGGCCATAAGTAACCATCTGTCTTATGTAACCATACCAAATGTAACATATAATACTAATTGGAGCGGCCCGGATTTACATTTACTATGTTACGTCTAGTCTATGAGACCAGGCTGGTTGTTGTGGTGGGGCTGCATGCATCACGTGTCTCCAGGACCCTGTGGGCTGAACCCTTACTCAATGCTGTTGAAGCCCTATGCTCCTAGGAGCTAAAAGAAAAGTAAGTCATATGTCACCACCAACCAATATATGACTTTACAAATCTCAATCTTATTGAAATTACAGCTTGAATACACAGTGTCTTTTTTTCCTTAATGGCCTCCATACACACTCAGATTGTAAAACTGATGAACAAAGCATTTGACACAACGGTTGTGTAAATGTTTTGTGCCAAACAACTGTTGTGTTAAATGCATTTTACAACCTGGGCATGTGTGTGGGAAATGTGTTTGTTTTTCAGGTTGAAGTTTCCCTCCATCCAGCCCTACTCAAGAGTAAAAGCAAGGAGAATGATATCAAATCTGGGGCTGGAGAAACGTTAGCGGTTTAGACCGTCGGGCCAGTAACTGAAAGGTTCTTGGTTTGAATCCCCAAGCRGACTAGGTGAAAAATCTGTCCTTGAGCAAGGCACTTAACCCTAATTGCTCCTGTAAGTCACTCTAGATAACAGTGTCTGCTAAATTACTAAAATGTAAAATGTCAAGTGTGTGTGTATTTACAAGCGTATTATTCCAATATGATCCTTTGAACAAATCTGAAGTCCGATGTATCTTCTACATAAAAAAATGTATTTCATCAATAGGACCATGGAAAGGGTGGGTCCCCATAAACCATGTTATAAACTGATTGACCTCATAAACCATATATACAAGTATGTGTGTGAACAGTTCATATACTGTATGAAAAAATACCAGATTAAATAAAACCAATTTTACGAAACCCTTGACTAAGGCTGTTGAATCCCTGCTAGTTAAAATAGCATGAGAAAATATATTGTTCCTTCATAGATGATTGCTTTGTGAGGTTAAACCAACCTTTTGTTGGTGTCTCTATATTCTCAGAAAGGGGGACATTGGCAAATTGAATAAATAAGGCCTGACAAAATACTAAATCTATATCCTGTTTACCAAGGACCTCCTCCAGTATTACTGTCATCACCATAACTTCCGATGCAAGACTCCAAGCCGAACATACTGCAAGCCAAACATGTTGAAGAGCAGGTTTATTCATAGAGTCCACACAGTCATTATGTGATTCCCTAATGGATTGCAGTGAAAACCTGACTGATATAGGACACTTTCATCCAAAGGTGAATGACTTTAAACTGCATTTTCCTCGTGATGTATAGCATGTGTCAAATAAGTCAAGTTGGGAACCACTAGGTCAAATTCTRCAAACATGTTTAATCCATCATGTGACACCTGTCCTTAATCCCATCACATAAAGGCTGGGAAAACAATGAACACAATATACTTTTGGTTGTAAACCAGAAATATGAATCCCTGTTGATCCATCRTGTTCTGATCTAATGAAATGGATTTAGGATCTTCTATGTATGTCATGGAGGACAGAAACATGCAGCTGTGCCCCTCACTGAAGACCACTACTGAATTGGGGGTAGGCCGGATATTGTGGTAGTACATACATTTTTCACAGGTTAGGGTTAGGCATTATATTCCATGTCAGACTCTTCAATGCCAGTTTTCTCAACATCTTTGACCCCAAAGGTTGTTAATGAACTCTTTTTAAGCTCATATGATTTTCATTATTTTGATAGAGGGCTGAAAGCCACAGCTTAATGGGTTTACAACTGAGAATATCTCACTAGATATGGCATCTTACACAGATCACAGGTTAGGCGTGAAATTCCATGTTAGTCTCTTCATTGCCACTTCCTCAACATCCTAAATCCCAAAGGTTATTAATTAACCCATTTGAAGCTCCAATGATTTGTAATATTTTGAGAGGGCTGAAAGCCACAACCGAGTGGGTTACAACTGACAATTTCTCACTAGATATGGCCTCTTACACAGATCACAGGTTAGGGTATATATTCCATGTCAGACTCTTCAATTCCACTTATCTCCCCAAAGGTTGCCAGGTCAAGCTGTTTCTCGTACATACATTTTATTGGACATTTAAACAGAGTAATGGGAAAAATATGATGGTGCAAAAACACAAAAAAATGTGGTCTTGAGTGAATAACATAAAATCCCACTTTTGTATGTGCAATAGGTTATAAAAAGTATCAACAATTTAAAGTGACCTTATGGTGAGAGCGAGAGATGTTATGATGAAGTGAGATGAGACGTTTGGATTATTATTTACATTCTTTAATTCAAGTTCTCTCTGTACGCATACAATGGCTTGAAAAAACAACCCCAATATAAATGAAGAAAAAGATCCAAAGGGGAATGTTAGAAAAAGATCCAAAGGGGAATGTTAGAAAAAGATGCCAAAGGGGAATGTTTAGAAAAAGATCCAAAGGGGAATGTTAGAAAAAGATCCAAAGGGGAATGTTAGAAAAAGATCCAAAGGGGAATGTTAGAAAAAGATCCAAAGGGAATGTTAGAAAAAGATCCAAAGGGGAATGTTAGAAAAAGATCCAAAGGAATGTTAGAAAAAGATCCAAAGGGGAATGTTAGAAAAAGATCCAAAGGGGAATGTTAGAAAAAGATCCAAAGGGGAATGTTAGAAAAAGATCCAAAGGGTGATGTTAGTTGGTTGTCTACACAGTGAAAAAAATCCACATTTGGTTTTGTATTCACACACATCTATTTCCTGCTCTTATGCAAGATGAACTCTTTACATCTTCAATGGTCTTAATAATAACTTAAATGGATTACGTTTTGATAAAAGCCAGGCTGAAACTCTCCCCCAAAAGAGTCTTTATCAACAGGATCATATTGCCCCTTTCAGGTTAGAATGTGGTTTAAACATCAAGGAGGCAAACTATGGGTTAACTGAGACCTGCATGTAATGACCCTGCATGTAAATCCATCTCTCGTGAGGTATTAGCTACAATATATGCTGTACAGAAACTATTCCACAATGGGTGGTACCACATACACATAGTTCTGCAGTAGACTTCATGCTATAAAAACACCTGTTGCCAGTCAACATGCATGAGGACCTGTCTAATCTAATTTAGTCTGCCTGACCTCTGATCATGCAGGTAACATCAGTGGAACAATCCTCTATATGTTTTCAAGGGGGAAGGATAATGACGATTAAAAAAAACATCTACAGAAATATAGACATTAAAAAAAGCAGACAACATTTTTTTCAAAGAATGAGTAAAAACACTGTCCAAGCTCTGTCCCACTCCCAAAATAATATCACCCAGGAATACACTGGGCACATACGACACCGCTCATTCAGCTCTCCTCTCCTTCTTTCCTCTCTTCATGTACCAAGGACATGAATTCTTTTGCCATTCAGCCTCATCTAGCCTTGGTATAGAATAACTGATAACTAGCCTTAGGAAATCATTGGGGAAAGAAGTCACACTTCCACTTTGCACAAATCTTTATTTGACTTGCTGTAATACAGAGATAAAGACTGTATTAAAGGCATACATTCAATCTAACAATGTCTTCATTGTGTCTTTATTGAAAATGAAACCATTCTTCCTTTATTCCCCATTTCAATAAGGAAAGAGCAATACCAGGATGTCCGCCCCTCCAGCATCACGACTCTGGACGGTTCTGACTTAGAATATGTGAACAACTACAAATACCTAGGTGTCTGGTTAGACTGTAAACTCTCCTTTCAGACTCAAGACATCAAGCATCTCCAATCCAAAATTAAATCTAGAATCGGCATCCTATTTTGCAACAAAGCATCCTTCACTCATGCTGCCAAACATACCCTCGTAAAACTGACCATCCTACCGATCCTCGACTTCGGCGATGTCATTTACAAAATAGCCTCCAACACTCTACTCAACAAATTGGATGCAGTCTATCACATTGCCATCCGTTTTGTCACCCAAGCCCCATATACTACCCACCACTGTGACCTGTACGCTCTCATTGGCTGGCCCTCGCTTCATACTCGTCGCCAAAAAAACCACTGCTCCAAAGGTTCTCATCTACAGGTCTCTGCTAGGTAAAGCCCCGCCTTATCTCAGCTCACTGGTCACCATAGCAGCACCCACCCGTAGCACGCGCTCCAGCAGGTATATTTCACTGGTCAATCCCAAAGCCAATTCTTCCTTTGGCCGCCTTTCCTTCCAGTTCTCTGCTGCCAATGACTGGAACGAACTGCAAAACTCACTAAAGCTGGAGACTCATATCTCCCTCACTAGCTTTAAGCACCAYCTGTCAGAGCAGCTCACAGATCACTGCACCTGTACATAGCCCATCTGTAAATAGCCCATCCAACTACCTCATCCCCATACTGTATTTATTTATTTATCTAGGTCCTTTGCACCCCAGTGTCTGTACTTGCACATTCATCTTCTGCACATCTACCATTCCAGTGTTTAATTGCTATATTGTAATTACTTCGCCACTATGGCCTATTTATTGCCTTACCTCCCTTATCCTACCTTATTTGCACATACTGTATATAGACCTTTTCTACTGTATTATTGACTGTATGTTTGTTTTACTCCATGTGCAACTCTGTGTTGTTGTATGTTGTCGAACTGCTTTGCTTTATCTTGGCCAGGTCACAGTTGCAAATGAGAACTTGTTCTCAACTAGCCTACCTGGTTAAATAAAGGTGAAATAAATCAATAAAAATACTGTAGGCCTACTTTTGTTACTTTTCTGAGTCAATTCGGGTAACATTCAATGTCCTGCGTTTGTGTTAAGCATGACAGACAGCATTGTAAATAAAGAGACGTGCAGAAAGATAATCTGGCAGAAAAACGGAACGTTCTATCATAAAGTGAGAACCAGATGATCCCAATAATTGCGTTTTTTTACTACATGTAAACAAACCACTAGCTTGGTCTCTTAAACCCTCTTAAAGGATTGGACCCTTTTTTWAAAAAGTGCTCCGTAAACTACGACCCAGTGGGCAGAGCTAGGCATTTTGCACTGGGACACGTTTTTTCAACGGTATAAATATACGGTATAAAGCCTCTCATTTTACCCTGGGTCCGCCGTAGTTCTGTGTAACGTAGTTAATATATTTAAGACCAGTGTATTGCAGTTAATTTCGTCTTTGACTTAATGAATAAAATATCTTTGAGTAGTAAACAGGGAAACGAGTCCCAGACCGTTTGCAATAGAACATACCAGACGGGGGCATCGTTAGGCTACCTCAATTATTGGGATCATCTGGTTCTCAAGAGACCAAGCTAGTGGTTTGTTTACATATAGTAAAAAAAAATGCTAGCGCTGACACCTTGTGGTACTAGTGTTGAACTGCACATTAATTACACTGGGATGACTTTATTTCAAGCAGCCAGAATTTTGAAATTAAATCAATTGAACGTTAAAATATTCCTTTCTGCACACCCTCTTGATACTAATATTTGCTAATAATGTCTATCTCCTGAGCATGTCATACTTAAGGCCTACCTTCATTACAGGGGTGGGCTTGCACTAATCCAATGAACGGCATGTACAGTAGCTGTAGAAGTCTGGTATCCTTCAACATGGTTAGCCTCATTGTCTAATTAAGCAATAAGGCAAAAGGGTGTGTGTTATATGGCCAATATACCACGGCTAAGGGCTGTTCTTATGTACGACGCATCGCGGAGTGCCTGGACACAGCCCTTCCGTGGTATATTGGCCATATACCAACAAACCCCGAGGTGCCTTGTTTGCTATTATAAACTGGTTACCAACGTAATTAGAGCAGTAAAAATAWATGTTTTGTCATACCCGTGGGGTATGGTCTGAAATACCACGGCTGTCAGCCAATCAGCATTCAGYGCTCGAACCACCCAGTTTATAATGAAAAATATAAACCCACTGATCTTGCCAGTATCAATCAGCCTTTTCATTTTTTATTAACCCATCCACCACCCCACCCCCCCTCTTCGGAGGACGTTAAATAGGGTGCCAACGGAGATGGCTGCATCGCGACTAGCTCTTAGAAAACTTTGCAGTATTTCATTTTTTTATGTACTCTTTTTTACATTGTTAGTTCAGGAAACGTTTTGTGTCATTTCATACAGCCGGGAAGAACRATTGGATATTAGAGCGGTGGTAACTCACCAGAAATACCAGCATTACGACCAGGAATACGACTTCCCTGGAGCAGATCCTTTGTTCCCTCTCCCCAGAGCAATTTAACATATTCCAGAGGCCGACCCAAAACATCGCTGGTGGAGGAGAGGCACTGGAGGCGGCCTGCTGGTTCGACTTAGGAGGAACGCACACCACCCACCGCTTCCAGGTATATTCCTCGCTAATGTTCAGTCTTTGGATAACAAAGTTGATGAGCTTAGAGCAAGGATTTCTTTCCAGAGAGACATCGGGGTCTGTAACATACTTTGTTTCACGGAAACATGGCTCTCTCGAGATTTTTTTATTTATTTTTTTATTTATTTCACCTTTATTTAACCAGGTAGGCAAGTTGAGAACAAGTTCTCATTTACAATTGCGACCTGGCCAAGATAAAGCAAAGCAGTTCAACACATACAACAACACAGAGTTACACATGGAGTAAAACAAACATACAGTCAATAATACAGTAGAAAAATAAGTCGATATACAATGTGAGCAAATGAGGTGAGATAAGGGAAGTAAAGGCAAAAAAAAGGCCATGGTGGCGAAGTAAATACAATATAGCAAGTAAAACATTGGAATGGTAGATTTGCAGTGGAAGAATGTGCAAAGTAGAAATAGAAATAATAGGGTGCAAAGGAGCAAAATAAATAAATAAATACAGTAGGGGAAGAGGTAGTTGTTTGGGCTAAATTATAAATGGGCTATGTACAGGTGCAGTAATCTGTGAGCTGCTCTGACAGCTGGTGCTCAAATCTAGTGAGGGAGATAAGTGTTTCCAGCTTCAGAGATTTTTGTAGTTCGTTCCAGTCATTAGCAGAGAACTGGAGAGGCGAGGCAGAGAGGCGGCCAAAGGAGGAATTGGCTTTGGGGGTGACCAGAGAGATATACCTGCTGGAGCGCGTGCTACAGGTGGGTGCTGCTATGGTGACCAGCGAGCTGAGATAAGGGGGGACTTTACCTAGCAGGGTCTTYTAGATGACCTGGAGCCAGTGGGTTTTGCGACGAGTATGAAGCGAGGGCCAGCCAACGAGAGAGTACAGGTCGCAGTGGTGGGTAGTATATGGGGCTTGGGTGACAAAACGGATGGCACTGTGATAGACTGCATCTAATTTGCTGAGTAGGGTATTGGAGGCTATTTTGTAAATGACATCGCCGAAGTCGAGGATCGGTAGGATGGTCAGTATGAGGGTATGTTTGGCAGCATGAGTGAAGGATGCTTTGTTGCGAAATAGGAAGCCAATTCTAGATTTAACTTTGGATTGGAGATGTTTTATGTGAGTCTGGAAGGAGAGTTTACAGTCTAACCAGACACCTAGGTATTTGTAGTTGTCCACATATTCTAAGTCAGAACCGTCCAGAGTAGTGATGCTGGACGGGCGGGCAGGTGCAGGCAGCGATCGGTTGAAGAGCAATGCATTTAGTTTTACTTGTATTTAAGAGAAGTTGTAGGCCACGGAAGGAGAGTTGTATGGCATTGAAGCTCGTCTGGAGGGTTGTTAACACAGTGTCCAAGAAGGGCCAGAAGTATACAGAATGGTGTCGTCTGCGTAGAGGTGGATCAAGAGCTCACCAGCAGCAAGAGCGACATCATGATGTATACAGAGAAGAGAGTTGGCCCAAGAATTGAACCTTGTGGCACCCCATAGAGACTACCAGAGGCCCAGACAACAGGCCCTCCGATTTGACACACTGACCTCTATCAGAGAAGAGTTTGGTGAACCAGGCGAGGCAATCATTTGAGAAACCAAGGCAATGCAGTCTGCCCGATGAGGATGTGTGATTGACAGAGTCGAAAGCCTTGGCCAGGTCAATGAATACGGCTGCACAGTATTGTTTCTTATCGATGGCGGTTAAGATATCGTTTAGGACCTTGAGCGTGGCTGAGGTGCACCCATGACCAGCTCTGAAACCAGATTGCATAGCGGAGAAGGTGCGGTGGGATTCGAAATGGTCGGTAATCTGTTTGTTGACTTGGCTTTCGAAGACCTTAGAATGGCAGGGTAGGATAGATATAGGTCTGTAGCAGTTTGGGTCAAGAGTGTCCCCCCCTTTGAAGAGGGGGACGACCGCAGCTGCTTTCCAATCTTTGGGAATCTCAGACGACACGAAAGAGAGGTTGAACAGGTATTTATTATGGGTTGCAACAATTTCGGCAGATAATTTTAGAAAGAAAGGGTCCAAATTGTCTCGCCCGGCTGATTTGTAGGGTCCAGATTTTGCAGCTCTTTCAGAACATCAGCTGACTGGATTTGGGAGAAGGAGAAATGGGGAAGGCTTGGGCGAGTTGCTGTGGGTGGTGCAGTGCTGTAGACCGTGGTAGGGGTAGCCAGGTGGAAAGCATGGCCAGTCGTAGAAAAATGCTTATTGAAATTCTCGATTATAGTGGATTTATCGGTGGTGACAGAGTTTCCTATCCTCAGTGCAGTGCGCAGCTGGGAGGAGGTGTTCTTATTCTCCATGGACTTTACAGTGTCCCAGAACRTTTTTGAGTTTGTGTTGCAGGATGCAAATTTCTGCTTGAAAAAACTAGCCTTGGCTTTTCTAACTGCCTGTGTATATTGGTTTCTAACTTCCCTGAAAAGTTGCATATCACGGGGGCTGTTCGATGCTAATGCAGAACGCCACAGGATGTTTTTGTGTTGGTTAAGGGCAGTCAGGTCTGGAGAGAACCACGGGCTATATATGTTCCTGGTTCTACATTTCTTGAATGGGGCATGCTTATTTAAGATGGTGAGGAAGGCATTTTTTTTAAATAACCAGGCATCCTCTACTGACGGGATGAGGTCAATATCCTTCCAGGATACCCGGGCCAGGTCGATTAGAAAGACCTGCTCGCTGAAGTGTTTCAGGGAGCGTTTGACAGTGATGAGTGGAGGTCGTTTGACCGCTGACCCATTAGGATGCAGGCAATGAGGCAGTGATTGCTGAGATCTTGGTTGAAAACAGCAGAGGTGTATTTAGAAGGCAAGTTGGTTAGGATGATATCTATGAGGGTGCCCGTGTTTACGGCTTTGGGGTGGTACCTGGTAGGTTCATTGATAATTTGTGTGAGATTGAGGGCATCAAGCTTAGATTGTAGGATGGCTGGAGTGTTAAGCATGTCCCAGTTTAGGTCACCTAGCAGCACGAGCTCTGAAGATAGATGGGGGCAATCAGTTCACATATGGTGTCCTGAGCACAGCTGGGGGCAGAGGGTGGTCTATAGCAGGCGGCAACGGTGAGAAACTTGTTTTTAGAGAGGTGGATTTTTTAAAGTAGAAGTTCAAATTGTTTGGGTACAGACCTGGATAGTAGGACAGAACTCTGCAGGCTATCTGTCACGACTTCTGCCGAAGTCGAAGCCTCTCCTTGTTCGGGCAGTGCTCAGCGCTCGACGTCACTGGTCTTCTAGCCATCATTGATCCATTTTTCATTTTCCATTGGTTTTGTCTTGTCTTCATACACACCTGGTTTCAATCCCATTCATTACCTGTTGTGTATTTAACCCTCTGTTTCCCCTCATGTCTTTGTCAGAGATTGTTTGTTATTCAGATTTTGTGTTGTTTGTATTGGTGTGTGACGGGTCCTCGTACCCACTTTGTTTTATTTTTATTCATAGTTTTGGAGTTATGTTTTGTTTACAGTCATTAAACAACTCCATTTCATTAAGTTTGATTCTCCTGCGCCTGACTTCCCTGCCACCTATACACACGACTCTGACAGAATCTCTGACCAAACATGAAGTCAGCAGGAGAAGGTACCCTGGCCATGGAGGTGGAGGAGCGCATAATGGAACATACGGAGATGATTTACAATCTGAGCGCCGCCATGGATCGCGTTGTCCAGAATATGGACCGCTGGGAGCCACAGGGAGTTTTTCCAGCGCCTCCACCAGCACAACCGGGGTCTCCCCTGAGCGCCCCTTCCCCGCCTGAACCCAGCAGGATCCATTTATCCCTGCCACAGAGGTACGACGGAGATACTGCCGGCTGCCAGGGTTTCCTCCTCAAACTAAGCTTGTATCTGGCCACGGTCCACCCAGCTCCATCGGACCGTGAGAAGAGTTACGCCCTCGTCTCGTGCCTCACCGGGAAAGCCCTGGAGTGGACCAGCGCTGTGTGTGGAGAAGAGGATGCGGCGTTGCACCATTTTGAGGAGTTCACCCGCCATTTCCGGACAGTATTCGACCACCCACAGGCAGAGCGGCGGGTGAGCGCCTTTACCATCTGAGGCAGGAGACGAGGAGCGCACAGGAGTTTGCTCTGGAGTTTAGGACCCTGGCTGCCGGCGCTGGATGGAGCGACAGGGCTCTGAATGACCATTACCGCTGTAGTCTACGCGAGGACGTCCATCGGGAGCTGGCCTGCAGAGACACCACCCTCACCTTCGACCAGCTGGTGGACCTGTCCATCAGACTGGACAACATGCTGGCTACTCGTGGACGTCTAGATCGGGGTCTGGTTGTTCCATCCTCCCGCACCCTCTCTCCTGTACCCATGGAGTTGGGAGGGACGGTGCGCAGGGAGACCGGAGGGGTTTCCCGCTCGTGCACCATATATGGTCGCAGAGGTCACACTGCTGGTCGGTACCGGGTTGGTTCCTCTGGGAATCGAGGCAGCAGGCAGGGCACTCTGTTTACACACGTCTTCCGGCACTATGGGGTGCCTGAGGATATAGTGTCTGATCAGGGTCCCCAGTTCATGTCAAGGGTCTGGAAGGCGTTCATTGAACGTCTGGGGGTCTCGGTCAGCCTTACCTCAGGTTTTCCCCCCGAGAGTAATGGGCAGGTGGAGAGAGTTAACCAGGATGTGGGTAGGTTTCTGCGGTCTTATTGCCAGGACCGGCCGGAGGAGTGGGCGAAGTTTGTGCCCTGGGCAGAGATGGCCCAGAACTCGCTCCGCCACTCCTCCACTAACCTTTCTCCCTTTCAATGTGTATTAGGGTATCAGCCGGTTCTGGCTCCTTAGCATCAGTCAGACCGAGGCTCCTGCGGTGGACAATTGGTTCCGGCGCGCGGAGGAAACCTGGGAGGCTGCCCACATCCACCCTCAGCGCGCCATACTGTGCCAGAAAGTTGGCGCAGACCGTCACCGCAGTGAGGCCCCGGTGTTCGCACCAGACGACAGGGTCTGGCTCTCGACCCGAAACCTGCCCCTCCGCCTGCCCTGTCGGAAGCTGGGTCCGCGGTTTGTGGGGCCGTTTAAAGTCCTGAGGAGAGTGAACGAGGTATGTTATAGGTTACAGCTACCCACTAATTACCGTATTAACCCCTCGTTCCATGTGTCTCTCCTCAGGCCGGTGGTGGCTGGCCCGCTCCAGGAGGCTGAAGTGCGGGATGTTCCTCCGCCCCCTCTGGACATCGAGGGGGTCCCGGCGGACTCCGTTCGATCCATCTTGGATTCGAGACGTCGGGCGAGGGGCCTTCAGTACCTCGTGGATGGTGGGGGTCCCGGTCCGGAGAAGAGATCGCTGGTTGCGTTGAGGACGTGTTAGTTCTTCATGCTGCGAGAATTTCCGTCTCCATCCGGACGCCTGCACCTCGCCCTCAGGGCGTCCGAGGCGGTGTCGGCACACTGGCTGGAGCCACGCGTAGGGGGTGGTACTGTCACGACTTCTGCCGAAGTCGAAGCCTCTCCTTGTTCGGGCGGTGCTGGCGCTCGACGGTAGTTCTAGCCATCATTGATCCATTTTTTCATTTCCATTGGTTTTGTCTTGTCTTCCTGCACATGGTTTCATCCCAAATCATACAATGTGGTTTTCTGGATTTTTGTTTTAGATTCATCTCTCACAGTTGAAGTGTACTATGATAAAAAATTACAGACCTCAATGCTTTGTAAGTAGGAAACCTGCAATCGGCAGTGTATCCAATACTTGTTCTCCCACTGTATATAATTTTATGCGGAAGAAAATATGTAATATTATTATATACACGGGACACGACAAGACGGGACAAGGAGTACTGATGCTATCCTTTGGAAGGGTACTCTGTCATAGTCAGTAAGCGCATATTCGCGCAGACAGGAAATATATCTCTCCGGCAAGGTCAGAAGTAGCGGGGTGGGGGGGTTCATGATAGTCATGGTGTAATTCAGGAACTAGAGGATTTATATATTTTGTTAATCTACTAGAATTAGCCCTCACATTAAATGGACCTATTATTCCAAAGGAAATTTCCTCTTCCGTCTCACAGGCCGTTTAATCCAACCTCCAGCCGAACCTCAGGGCTCAGAAAACTTCACTGGATTTATGCATAATGGCACAGATATCTGTGATATGTAGCTGGCTTTAATTGTGACGTGGGAGTCTTATTAGCGTGTATATATTATATATCTTTTTTTTTAAATAACGTTTCCAAGGCAAACGGAATTTTATTGTCAGATGTGAGAATATGCAATTAATTTGCAGTTAGGATCGAACAATCTCAAAGTTTCCAACAATGTCAAATATTATCTGGTGAGTTAACAAAATGAGTCTGCAGTGCGCAAACCTGGGAATCTACCCGGAAGTTGAATTTTTCTTTAAATCTGTGTTTCCTGGCCCGTCTTTTTTCCATTTTACAGGGTATGGAACCAGTTCCTTTTCCATGGCTTCTCAAGGTGTGAACCAGGCTTTTAGACATGTTTAGGCTTTCTTTTGAAAATGGTGTTGAGCGAGATATTTCAAAACTAGTCAGGTGTTCTCTTGTTAGTTCTGCGCGCCAGAGGGTAGCTCTCCATTTTTTTCTCTCTTTTTATTGATAGGTTACGGTCGGTTGAAATTTATCGATTATGTTTGTTAAAAACAACCTGAGGATTGATTATAAAAACATTTGACATGTTTCTACGAACATTACGGATACTTTTTGGTTTTCGTCGAACGGACGAGGCTTTGGTTTTCTGAATAACGCGCAACCCATAATCGTTTTTTTGTTATAAAAGTAATATTTATCGAATAACATTTATTGTGTAACGGGAGTCTCGTGAGTGCAAACATTCGAAGTTATCAAAGGTAAGCGATTAATTTTATTGCTTTTCTGACTTTCGTGACCATGCTAATTTGGGGCTAGCTGTTGTAGCATTGCTTGATACACTCACAAAAGCTTGGATTGCTTTCGCTGCCAAGCATATTTTCAAAATTGACACGATAGGTGGATTAACACAAGCTAAGCTGTGTTTTGGTATATTTCACTTTGTGATTGCATGATTAATAAATATTTTTAGTATATTTTGCGCCCTGACAATTCAGCGGTTGTATAGAATGATCGTAATGGCCAAAGAGTCCGTAGCGGAAGTTAACAAAGCAATCTGAGGACTAGGCAGCTGATTCTATTAATATGTAACGAAAAGTCGTCGGGAGAAGGAGAGGAGGACCAAGTGCAGCGTACTGTAGTTCCATAATACTTTTAATCAATAATCGACGAACAAAACAACAAATGACCAACGAACAGTTCTGACAGGTATAACACACTACAAGAAAAAATAACCCCACAAAAGTGGGAGAACAGGCTACCTAGTATGGCTCTCAATCGAGACAACGATAGACAGCTGCCTCTGATTGAGAACCATCAGGCCAACACCATAGAAACAGAAAACTAGACCTACAACATAGAATACCCACCCACTCACACCTGACAAACTAAAATAAACATACAAAGCAATCTACGGTCAGGGCGTGACAGTACCCCCCCCAGGTAGCGGCTCCGGTGCCGCAACAACCGGTTTTCATGGCTTTTCCGACTCAAAGGAAGTTGAGTGGCATTTCCGGGGTGGCGCTTGTGTGACGGCACGTGATCCACATCACACTTGTCTTTGGCCGCGCCTTATGGTAGCGTTCTGGGTCAGTGGAACCCTCGCGCAGCCGACCCTTACAACGGAACGCCGAATGGAGGGAACTCTTGGCAGAGCCGTACAGCGGACTGGAAGTCGTTTATACTCTAGGCAGCGCGGGCTTCGACGGCGGGAGGCTCTTAGGTCATAGCCGGCATGCGGAGCTCTGGCAAGCAGCGGAGGGCGTGCTGGCCTGCGCTGCCTCCGGCCGGCCCGCAATCGGCGGACGGGAGGGAGCTCTTGCTCGGAGCGAGGAGACTCTGGCTGCTCCGGTAGGTGAGGGAGACTCTGGGCTCTCCGGACGGAGGGGGACTCTGGCTGCTCCGGACGGGAGGGTGGACTCTGGCTGCTTCCGGACGGGAGGAGGACTCTGGTGCTCCGGACTAGAGGGGTCGCTGGGAGGCTCCGGAGCTGAGGAAGAACGCTTGGAGGAGCTCGGACTAGGGAAGGACACTGGAGGCTCCGGACTAGAGGGCGACGCATGGAGGTCGTGCCATAACTCCTCACTGGAGGCTTCTGTGCCATGGATCATCACTGGAGGCTTCGTGCCATGGATCATCACTGGATGATCTCTATTTTTAGATTTTGTCCTGCCTGGTACATACCTACACGTACGTACGGTCACAAACGGCCGGCCTCTCTAATTGCTCATCTGAATTTCAAGCAAAACAGCTGGAGGCAGGGCTTTCTCCATATAGAGCTCCATTTTTATGGAAATGGTCTGCCTACCCTATGTGAGAGACGCGAAACTCGGTCGTCAACTTAAGTCGTTACTTGTAAGAGTCTCTGAGCTCTCTTCAGTGGGTCATATGATTGAGTGTAGTCTGGCCAGGAGTGTGAAGGTGAACGGAAAGGCTCTGGAGCAACGGACGCCCTTGCTGTCTCTGCCTGGCCGGTTCCCTCTCTTCGGCTGGGTTCTCTGCCTTCTACCTATTACAGAGGCTGAGTCACTGGCTTACTGGTGCTCTTTCTGCGTCGTCTAGGAGGGTGCGTCACTTGAGTGGGTTGAGTCATGACGTGGTCTTTTCTGTCTGGTTGGGCGCCCTTGGGTTTGTCGGGCGTTTGTGGGCTATACTGCGGCCTTGTTCTCAGGATGGTAAGTTGGTTGTGTGTGAAGGTATCTCCTCTAGTGTGGTGTGGTGAGGCTGTGCTTTGGCAAAGTGGGTGGGGTTTATATCCTTCCTGTTTGGCCCTGTCTGGGGGTATATCTCGCGATGGGGCCACAGTGTCCTGACCTCTCCTGTTCCGCCTCCTCAGTTAGTTTTGCCTGCCCGCGCTAAAGTTGTTGATATCGGGCGACGCGCTACGGGTAGTTTGTTATACTGGAGTTTCTTCTGTTTCTGCGGTGTCCTGTGTGAATTTAGTATGCTCTCTCTAATTCTTCTTTCTTTCTTTCTTTCTCTTCTCTCGGAGACTGAGCCGCTTGAGGCTGCCTCAGGTCTACCCTGATGACTGACTCCTTGCTCTCCCAGCTCCACCTGGCCGTGCTGCTGCTCCGTTTCAACTGTTCTACTGCGGCTATGGAACCCTGATGATCTCTGACCCGTGACGTACTGTCCCAGACCTGCTGTTTTCAACTCTCTAGAGACAGCAGGAGCGGGTAGAGGTACTCTTAATGATCGCTATGAAAAGCCAACTGACATTTACTCTGAGGTTGGTGATTTGGTGGCACTCGAACTACCTCTGTTTCATCTTTTATTTGACCATGCTGGTCATTTATGAACATTGAACATCTTGGCCATGTTCTGTTATAATCTCCACCGGCACATCCAGAAGAGGACTGGCCACCCCTCAWAGCCTGGTTCCTCTCTAGGTTTCTTCCTAGGTTTTGGCCTTTCTAGGGAGTTTTTCCTAGCCACCGTGCTTCTACACCTGCATTGCTTGCTGTTTGAGGGTTTAGGCTGGGTTTCTGTACYGCACTTTGAGATATCAGCTGATGTAAGAAGGGCTATATAAATACATTTGATTTGAACAGAACCTTGAGAGAAGTGAGTGCAGACAGTGGGGAAGCCAGGGTGCTGTAACCCCGGATAAAGCGGCGATAAAAGTTGGCGAATCCCAGGAAACATTGCAGCTGCACCATGGATGTAGGCTGGGGCCAATGTTTTCTGTGAGCTTGTGTCAGTTACCATTTCGCGGCTGAGCCGTTGTTGCTCCTAGGCGTTTCCACTTCACAATAACAGTACTTACAGTTGACCGGGGCAGCTCTAGCAGGGCAGGAATTTTACAAACTGACTTGATGGAAAGGTGACATCCTATGACGGTGCCACATTGAAAGTCACTGCGCTTTTAAGTAAGGCCATTCTACTGCCAATGTTTGTCTATGGAGATTGCATGGCTGTGTGTGCGTGATTTTATACACCTGTCAGCAACGGATGTGGCTGAAATAGCCAAATCCACTAATTTGAAGGGGTGTCTACATACTTTTGTATATATAGTGTGCAATCACAGCCATTTACACACAAAGTAACATTTAGGTTGAGTCATCACATACCACAACGAGACAGATAAGTGTATGATTCAGAACAACAGTAGGGTGTTAGCGACAATGCATCTAAGATAAAATATTTCTGCACTTCCTGAAAACAACATTCCATTCATCAAGAGGTGGAAGGAGGGAGAGTGCTAGAGTGGGCGGGGTTAATCTGTCAAGCACTGTCAATAATTATCATCATCTAGCCCAGTAAAGGCCTTTTGCTCTTCATATCAAATAGCTTCGTTGGGTAGGGTCCAGTCGTCTTGTGTCTAGATTCTAGTTTTTCCTGAAGAAGACGTGACCTGATGCATAAAAACTCCAGACTCTAGTTGTAGCCTATAACTAAGACCCTGAGTTCATCTGTTTTGGTCAGCCGGATGCTGGCATAACTGCCTATTATTCTCTTTTCTACACAACAGTTGTATGTTGTGGGGCGGAAGGTAGCCTAGTGGTTAGAGCGTTGGGGCAGTAACCGAAAGGTTGCTGGATCAAATCCCTGAGCTGACAAGGTAAAAATCTGTCGTTTTCCCCTTGAACAAGGCAGTTAACCCACTGTTCCCCAGTAGGCTGTCATTGTAAATAAGAATTTGTTCTTTACTGACTTGCCTAGTTTTAAAAAAGTATTATTATTATTCACAAGACATTGCTATCTGAATGTGCTGTTATTTGCACCAAGTGAATAAGCCCATGTCTGTTCTACACAAGTCATTGATATCTGAATGTGCTGTTATATAAGCCCACTCTCGCCTGCCCCATTATCACAATTTCCTTTGGTTATACCTACAAACCCAGTTGTTGTCTTTCACTTATTGTTCCAAATTATACACAAGAAAACTTTTATGAAAACATAAACCTGTTTAGTTTTGTTCTCTCTTTCTCTCTTCTCACTCTATCTCTCATTGTCTGGTTTCAGGTCTGCTGAGTGTGAAAATGTGTATTTGTATTTATTATGGATCCCCATTAGCTGCTGCCATTACAATACATTCACAGATTTCACAACACACTGTGTACCCTACTCCACCACTACCACATGTTTACAGTACAAAATGCATGTGTACGTGCGTGTGTGTATAGTGTGTATGTTATCGTGTGTGTGTATGCATGTGTCTGTGTCTATGTTTGTGTTGCTTCACAGTACCCGCTGTTCGATAAGGTGTATTTTTATCTGTTTTTTTTTTTATCTAATGTTACTGCTTGCATCAGTTACTTGATGTGGAATAGAGTTTCATGTAGTCATGGCTCTATTTAGTACTGTGAGCCTCCCATACTCTGTTCTGGACTTGGGCACTGTTAAGAGTCCTCTTGTGACTTGTCTTGTGGGGTATGCATGGGTGTCCGAGCTGTGTGCCAGTAGTTGAAACAGACAGCTTGTTGCATTCAACATGTCAATACCTCTCATAAAAACAAGTAGTGATGAAGTCAATCTCTCCTCCACTTTGAGCCAGGAGAGATTGACATGCATATTATTAATTAGCTCTATGTGTACATCCAAACYGCCAGCCGTGCTGCCCTGTTCTGAGCCTATTGCAATTTTCCCCTTTTGTGGCACCTGACCACACAACTGAACAGTAGTCCAGGTGCAACAAAACTAGGGCCTGTAGGACCTGCCTTGTTTATAGTGCTGTTAAGAAGGTAGAGCCGCACTTTATTAGGGACATACTTCTCCCCATTTTAGCTACTGTTGTATCAAATGTTTTGACCATGACAGTTTACAATCCAGGGTTACTCCAAGCAGTTTAGTCACCTCAACTTGCTCAATTTCCACATTATTTATTACAAGATTTAATTGAGGTTTAGGGTTTAGTGAATTATTTGTCCAAAATACAATGCTTTGAGATTTAGAAATATTTAGGACTAACTTATTCCTTGCGACTCACTCTGAAGCAAACTGCAACTCTTTGTTAAGTGTTGCAGTCATTTCAGTCGCTTTAGTAGCTGACATGTATAGTGTTGAGTCATCTGCATACACAGACACACTGGCTTTACTCAAAGCCAGTGGCATGTCATTAGTAAAAATTGAAAAAAGTAATAGGCCTAGACAGCTGCCCTGGGGAATTCCTGATTATGTTGGAGAGGCTTCCATTAAGAACACCCTCTGTGTTCTGTTAGACAGGTAACTCTTTATCCACAATATAGCAGGGTGTGTAAAGCCATAACACATACGTTTTTCCAGCAGCAGACTATGATCGATAATGTCAAAAGCCGCACTGAAGTCTAACAAAACAGCCCCCACAATCTTTATATCATCAATTTCTCTCAGCCAATCATCAGTCATTTGTGTAAGTGTGTGCTTGTTGAATGCCCTTCCATATAAGCATGCTGAAAGTTTGTCAATTTGTTTACTTTAAAATAGCATGGTATATGGTCAAATATCATTTTTTCCAAAAGTTTACTAAGGGTTGGTAACATTCTGATTGGTCGTCTATTTGAGCCTGTAAAGGGGGCTTTACTATTCTTAGGTAGCGGAATGACTTTTGCTTCCCTCCAAGCCTGGGGGCACAAGCTTTCTAGTAGGCTTAAATTGATAATATGGCAAATAGGAGTGGCAATATCGTCCGCTATTATCCTCAGAAATATTCCATCCAAGTTGTCAGACAACAATATTTTTTTCACCTCTTCCACACTCAAAATTCAAAATTACAATGCTTGTCTTTCATAATTTGAAATGCTTCAAACTGTTTGCTCCTCATTACATACCACAGCCCAACAAATATTCTTTACATTAACAACATAGAAATCATTACAAAATGTATTGTATGACCTCTTATACACTATTTTAGGCCCAGCCTTTGGAACTTTGGTTTTCCTAGATATGGCTACTATATTGTGATCACTACATCTGATGGCTATGGATACTGCTTTCAAGCTAATTTCTGCAGCATTAGTAAATATGTGATCAATACATGTTGATGATTTCATTCCTGTGCTGTTTGTAACTACCCTGGTAGGTTGACTGATAACCTGAACCAGATTGCAGACACTGGTTACAGTTTGAAGTTTTTTATTAAGTGGGCAGCTTGATGAAAGCCAGTCAATATTTAAATCAAAATGAAAATATACCTCTGTTGATATCACATACATTATCAAGCATTTCTCACATGTTATCCAGATACTGACTGTTAACACTTGGTGGTCTATAGCAGCTTCCCCCCAGAATGGGCTTTAGGTGAGGCAGATGAAACTGTAGCCATATTACTTCAACAGTATTTAACATGAGATCCTCTCTAATCTTTACAGGAATGTGGTTCTGAATATAAACAGCAACACCTTTATCTTTCCTGTAAATGTTATAACCTTGTTTTGCTACCACTGTGTCATCAAAGGTATTATCTAAGTGAGTTTCAGAGATATGTGTAACGCTCGTCTGATGAAGAAGGAGTGGACCAAAGCGCAGCACGTGTTCATGATATTTATTTAAATCTGAACACTAGAACAAAAATAACAAAGCGAGAAACGAACAGTTCTGTAAGGTAACTAAAACTATACAGAAAACAACTTCCCACAAAGACACGTGGGCAAAAGGCTACCTAAGTATGATTCTCAATCAGAGACAACGATAGACAGCTGCCTCTGATTGAGAACCACACCCGGCCAAACACAAAGAAATAGAAAACATAGAAATAAAGAAACTAGAATGCCCACCCTAGTCACACACAATATGAGAGTATGAATGTCATCTGTTACTAGCAAATTATTGATTTCATCAACCTTGTTTCTTAAGCTACATACATGTATGTTAATGTGGGCTATTTTGAGCACTTTTCTTCTGGGATGCTTACTTATTTTATTGCTTTACTGGGAAGCTTAGCAGAAGTAGATATGCTCATGTTATTTATGTTAGTGCAGGGTGAGCTGCACACAGTGGACTTCCTCCTAGGGCACACCGGCTCAGTGTTAATAGGATAAATCTGGTTCATAGGTACATGATTAATGCATACAATAGCTGTACGATCAGCAGAGGCATTCAGGACAGTTAGAGGGACATAAATTAGGTTACTTGTATTGTGTCTACCAACACCCCTGGTGTAATATACATTTGCTGAAGCATTATGACAACTCTGCGTCACAATGGTAGGGATTAACTGAGCTGGGCTTGGGTCATCTCAACGCAGCCTTATAATGCTGTGAAAGGATCCAGGAACTCAAATGATTTGGGTGGATCCCATCTTCCTTATAGGAAGGTATTGTCATAATAACCATCACACAACATCTGGTACTTTGTGGAGGTTGGAATGAAGAGAATGTAGAACATGCGGTTGTGTAGTCTAGTCATTAATCTGTCAGAAGTGAAAGATGAGTCAAATGATTGCATGTGATCCCCATTATGAGTCTTTATTTGTGTCTGAACATCTTGGTACATGATATTGCATAATTACACCGTTTTAATAGAAGTAAAGAAACAGATTTTAGGCTAATCTTATACTAGGAAACAAGCTCAATTCAGTTTATAGTACAGCATAACAAATAAATAACAAGTGGTTCTGTGAGGTCTGGTTGACAGACCATTTCTCTGATGTAGTATGATGAAGTATATGTAAGGGATAATCAACGAGGGGCTCTATGCGTTCTATGGAAAATAATTAACGACGCGGTGTGTTCCACTACGTGCTAGCAGAGTGGAACTGACCTCACACAGAGTTGCATTAGTTTCCAGAGAACACAAAGAGCCCAGCGTTGATTATCCATTTTATACCATGACTATTATTTAACATAATTGCCAATAGAAATGAGTTCATTTGCCGGTAGAAATGTTTTCAACATCCACTGAAGTAGCTAGCAAGTTTACTAGATAGCTACAGTAGTTGCCGTGGTAACCAAACAAACAGACATGCTAGTTTAGCTAACTAAATCACCAGTCCTAGCTTGCCATTATGAAAACCGAATTCAACAATGGCAATGATGTTTTCAATTCGACTTTGCTTTCAAAAGCAGCTCAAACATAGAACATGTAAGAATTAACTATAGCCATTGAATTCTACCGTGCAAATATACCATGCGTTATAGGAAAACAGTGCACGTTCTAGAATGCCCTTCAAGCCAATCAAAAACAAGTATTCAACAATGCCATGGTATAAAGTAACAGTAACACTTTACTTGATGCAAATTCTTATGAAGTGATATTGTCTTATAAATATTCATAGTATGGTATATATCACAGCCAAGGGGCTCTACAGTCTCATAATGCTCTATGACTGCATCAATAGGCTGCTATGAATATGTTATGAGTGCCATGGATTGTTATGAAAACTGTAGCCCCTTCAGAAAATGACCTCTCTGAGTCATGTTGTGTCTCAGCAACATGTTGTTTTTCAGTGGTACGATCTGTAGGAGTTGGTGGTTTCCACCATTTTGATGAAGACAGCAGAAGATCGGGTGGGCTGCTGGCAGCTAGTCTCTGGCATGGTGTCTGGGGGGAAAAGAGGAGGATGCGGGTTGTTATTACAAAGGCTCATGTCACCATCAAGATTCCCTTATCCCTCTTCCTGCCAATCACCACACCTGTTTTCGATCCCTAAATCCTATCAATAGTATAAGCCTTCGTAAAACAAGGTAAAGGAATGTGAGAGGAGAATAAAAATGCTAACTTTAGAGAGAATAGTTCTGTCAGGTGCTTCTAGTAGTTTAGGGTGAAAGACAACTTACAACAAGGCTTTGTGGTAGAAATGTTGGTAATTGATTGTTGTCCAAATCTGTGGACAGAAGGGGAAGAGAGAATAAGAACATCATAAAGCTATACACACACGTAATTTTCTCTGCATCATGGATTTCGGAAGCTGTCTATGCAGAGGAGCTGGTCATAGTGGAACTTTGAGTCCCTCAGAGTTTCATCATCTCCTTACTTGGTCTCCTCCCCCTCCAGCAGTTTCCTGTAGGTGGAAATCTCGATGTCCAAGGCCAGCTTGACGTTCATCAGGTCCTGGTACTCCCTGATCTGGCAGGCCATGTCCTGCTTGGCTCTCTGCATAGCTACCTCCAGGTCCTTGATTAGAGTCCTGGCATCCTTTACGACAATCTCCCCATGTTCCTCCGCCTCGGTTATCTGGCTCTCCAGGTTGGCCTTCTGTAGGGTTAAGGAGGGAAATGTATCAGAAGGCATTTGGAACAGAAAAGATAAGCGTGGTTTTCTCCACGCTGTTATCATGGGTCATTTTTACAGTCATTAGGTTTTCATTATAGCCCAGAATACATCATTGTATGCATAACGTAGGCCTATGTAGTTCAGGTATGCATAAACACTGTGTCATCATCTGTCGTCCATTTGTGTAGGTGTAATTATACCCAGTGAGCTGAGACATGTGCTGTCTTCCGGCATATGACTTAATTGCTCCATTCTAAAATGTGTCTTTGTCCTCCCAGACAAAGACAAAGATATATTGGTATTTTAGCCTGAGAGTGTAACATTGTTTTTGCGATCAACAATGCCACATTGGTGTTGTGCCAAACCGAAGATAATGATAAGTTGGCCAAAGCAGAAATCAGTCTGGCACCAAGCCTTGACATACAGTACAGTACTCCTCAATTATAAGGTGGTGTTCTATCCAGTCTGACACTATAGTCTGTGATTAAAACAGTCTTCAATTATAAAATTCTTTATTACTCCTTCCAGTCAGTTGCGGTGCTCACCTGTCCCTTGACAGCCAGGATCTCGTTCTGCAGGCGGCTGATGAGTCGGTTCAGCTCGGCGATCTCAGCCTTGGTGTTGCGCAGCTCCTCTGCAGCCTGGCCAGCCTGGCCGGCCAAACTTTCAACCTGATGTGGGCAGAGACGACAGGTTTATTTTACGAATTATTGTTTGACCTGCTGTACTGCTCCCGTAGGCATGAACCCTTAAGATTTCCTCATTCTCTAACTCCTGACCTCTGACCTCCTCACCTTGGTCTTGTACCAGCTCTCGGCCTGCTCCCGACTGCGAGCAGCGATGTCTTCGTACTGGGCCTTGACGTCAGCTATGATCTGGTTCATGTCCAGGCCCCGGGAGTTGTCCATCTGAACCACCACAGTGTCCTTCACGTCAGACTGCAGCTCACCCAGCTCCTGTCATGAAAGAAACAATGTAATTTCTGTCATCTCTATAGTTCTAAATACCGTGTCTCTATAGTATTGGCATCTTTGACTATAGGGGCATCAAAAATATATATGTGTGATTTAGCACTGCCTTACCTGATCGTACAAGACCTTCAAAAAGTTGACCTCATCTTCCAGCCCAGCCAACCTGTCCTCCAGATCCACCTTGGACAGGTAACCAGCGTCCACATCCTACAGGACATCAGAAGACAGTCAACAGCTGTGACACTGAGAAACATACCTACCTGATGCAGCCTCACATAACACAAGTCATAGCCCCTTTTTCCTGTTCATATGGGGATGTTTGCATTACTGACACTTGTTTACGTAGCTAGTTGTAGCTACATCTTTCACAACATGGAAAATACTCAAGCTTTACTGAACATAAAAGGCACATTTGTAATACACCTTTGATGATTCGCCTATTTTCCCTAACTATTATTAATCTTCGACCCACGGCAGATGAGTTAGATTAGATCAGAATGGGACTCTGGCTATACTTTATCTATACAATACATTTCTGAGACTATTCTTCACTGAATGTTATCATTCAGTTGCGTACCTTTTTCAGCAGGACAAAGTCATTCTCTGCTGTGTTCCTCTTGCTGCTCTCATCTTCATACCTGGAACAAGCCAAAGCAATAGAATAGGGTTAGGGTCTCTATAACAGGGGAGACCAACTCTGGCCCCGAAGAGCTGCATTATGCAGTCTTTTGTCACAGCCCAGCATGCATGTCTTGCATGACAACAAACATGACAGAGGAATTGGCTAACGCACAGACTAACGTCACTGTGTTCTTACTTTGATTTGAAGTCCTCCACATTATGGTGCATGTTCCTGTTCTCCATATCCAACCGGTCCTTGTCATTGTTGATCTGGTCCAGCTGTCTCTGCAGGTTTTTGATGTAGGTCTGGAACATAGGTTCCATGTCGGAGGGGCCAGTTGTCTGGTCCTGCATCAGCTTCCACTTGGTCTCCAGCATCTTGTTCTGCTGCTCCAGGTGTCGCACCTGTGACACACACATACACACATACATATGAATAATTGATTTGTTATTATAGATGTTTGGACTCCTCAGTCCACACGTCATGTTTGGCACACATGCAGGCAGGCAGGCAGGCACACACGCAGGCACACACGCAGGCACGTACACACACACACACACACACACACACACACACACACACACACACACACACACACACACAAACGTTGAAACAGTGCCCAGAGGGAGAGGTGCTTCTAGGGTTAAACACTCCAAGAGGAGGAAACAATGTCTTAATCTGTTATTGACTTTACAAGATTGGTTCTCTAATTATTATGTAGATTGGAGTGTCATTACCATCATCACAACCATATTCCTCTTATTATTATTATTAAGAATGACGTTATTAAGAAGATGTGATGCAATCCACCGCACTCCTCATTTTTAATGCTTTTCATACATTTTCTGGATTTACCACAATAACTCTGACTTTTAATATTTTTTCCAGTATTTTTCACTTGAGTTGAACATTCACACAAACAAAAGACAAAAAACAGCAAGCGGCAAAAAACACTCTATTTATACTGTACCTTATCAATAAAAGTGGCAAAGCGGTTGTTGAGACCCTTGATCTGGTTTATCTCGTGAGTGCGGACAGCCTGGATTTTGGGGTCGATATCCAGGTTGATGGGTGCCAGCAGGCTCTTGTTGATGGTCACGGCCGTGATGGAGCCTCCCATGTAGAGGCCGCTGCTGCTGGTCCTGGGGCCGTTTCTGGAGCCCAAGGACATGCTGCTGAAGTCCCTCATGTAATTAGGGCTTGTCCCAGTGCGATTCTTTGTCCTTATGCTCATGGTTCCGTTGTATGAATGTATTACAGCTGGGATGATTGCAGACTGAGCCTCGAGTTGCTGAGCTGGGTTACCGTTAACAAATTCATCCCCTTATATAGAAGGGACAGGGTTGGGCCAGGGTAGCCTGTGTCTGTGTGTGGGTGTATGTATGTGTGTGGGCGTTAAAGAGGTGGTGACGGTATGCCACTCTCAATGTGGAAGAACCAGTCAGATGCATACTGAACATACCTACTTTAAGCCCCTTCACCCTCTGTTACAGACATGGTGTACCTGGATACCTGTTCTTCTGACTTGCTTTAGGGAACCAAGACTTGTGGTTTTACCTCTACCACATGAACACTCAAAGGTCAAAAAACACCTTAGAGGGAATGTGATGTGCTGTATCAGCCAGCCTTTAGGACTTAGTTTTTTAATAACAAGACTTTACACTGGCCTTTATATTTAACTTAATATTTTCTCTTTTTAACTACTGGTGCCATCTAAAAGAGGTAACGATTTGTGTCTTTCATGTTCTCCAAGTCAGCTTGTCCAGTTATGGGAGTTGTGTTCCAGTAATGAGAGTATGTGACAGTTAGCCAGCATCTCACCTCTTTGGGTTCTTTATTCCTTTATTTATAAATGAAAGTCATCGATTGATCAGAAAGTTCGTCCCCTGGTGTTGCAGGTCTTAAACAGCACTATAGGACCGTAATTGAAGGATTGTAAATGATGTTGGTATAAAATTGTGACCCTAGAGGTCAGCATACAAATAAAGTAGTAACAATAGTAATGGTACGTTGCCAGACAGCTTTGTTGTGAGTAGAACTTCAAATCCAAACCATATCCCAAAATTGGTAAAAAGTATAACTGACCTTAAATTTGTGTGCACAAGCAACGTTATCTTTCTCCAAAAGATTAGAAACTTGACATGTAAATAATTAAAGCCAAAACAAGACTGCATATCAAAACTTGGATCACAGCACAAAAGATTCAGGTAAAACTGGTCAATCAAATGCTATCGAGAACCTTGAAGGGTACTTGGGCTGTCCCTTTTTGGTTCCAGATAGAACCCTTTTGGGTTCAATATAGAACCATTTCCACAGAAGGATCTACATGGAACCCAGAATGGTTCACCTGGAAACCAAAAAGTTTTCTACCTGGAACCAAAAAGGGTTCTCCTATGGGGACAGCCGAAGAACCATTTTGGAACCCTTTTTTCTAAGAGTGTACATAAGACCTACAAAACTACACATTTTGAATCAACATTGGCTGCTAGTGACACATACGGTGCTCTCTCTAGTAGACAAATGGGCAGCTCTGAGGTAGGATGTAAACAACAAACTGGTCTGTCAGCATGCAGGCAGACACTTCTATTCACTGTCATTCAGCTGTGACTACAATGATGATTATGGGTTGACCCTCCCCATCTAATGGGTGACTACAGTGCACTGTCAGGTGGTTGTCAGGTTTGCCCAGGTGTGAAGGCAGATGAATCAATCATCACAGTTCCACAGATAGAGTAACAGAGATATAACTGGATTGTCTACAACCAACCGTGTGGTTTGGTTTTGAGCACTGCTCTCACTTGAACTGTAGCAGTGTGAGACTGATTATCCTATCTCTATTATCTACACATCTCATATAGGTGAGTCAATGTGGATGTTTGCAATGTTATTTATATGTGTGTGTGTGTGTGTGTGTGTGTGTGTGTGTGAGAGAGAGAGAGAGAGAGAGAGAGAGAGATATTGGATTGCGTGATTTTGCCCAATTAAAAATGACAAATACCTCTCACACATGACATTTTTAATAAGAATTTCCTAACTATTTCATCAGTTACAGTTAACTCACTAACGTGTTGTAAATATATGCCTTGTAAATGTTTAACACCTAAGTTCTCTCTCTGTCTGAGGAGTTATGGAGGTTGCATCCTTTAACATCAGGAGATTTGGACTGAATAACATTTCTGATCCAGATGCCAAACACCTGTGAAGGTAAAACATTTGTGTGTCACATCCATCTAAACTATGCTGTGTGCCAAAATAGGAGTCAAATCCATTCATACCTGACAGGGTTCTGTAAATGGAGAAAATATCAAACACAAATATTTATAGAGCCATTTCAATGAATCTGTTGGCAGTATTCTTACTATAAGAAGACTTTAGTTGTCATTTGGAATTAGTATTGTAAGGCTCAACCGCAGTAGTGGAATAAGCCATATATTCTCATCCACATCACAGTGAATGTCCTCATTGTTCATGCACCGTGGGAAAAACCTTTCGGCATCGCGAATCTAAGTTTAACATTAGTCTGCATTGATGTCGTCATATGCCTCATCCATGGCCAGGAGGGCGGCACGCTCATGGGGATGGCGATTGTACACCTTCCAACTCCATGCTGAAAAAACAATCCTCAATAGGGTTGAGAAGAGGAGTGTATGGGGACAGGTATAGGGTCATGAATCAGGGATGGGCCCAAAACCATGCCTGAAACACCTCTGCATGGTGGAACCTGACATTGTCCCACACAATGACATAGGTGACCCCTTCACCTTGATAGGCCTGCTCAATTTCATTGAGAAACACATTGTGTGCAGCGTTGTAGGATCCAAATAATGGCCTATGTCCTACCACACCATCTTCAGAAATAGCTGCGCACATGGAGATGTTTCCCCTACGTTGGACATTCGCCCGTTGGCCGATGAGGTTCCGCCCACGGCGCCGAGTTTTGGCCAGGTTAAAGCCCGCTTCATCAACAAAGATATATTTGTGATGATTCACAGCAGCATCAGGCACCATCACCCTCTAAAGATATATTTTGGTTAGTTATTTTTACAGTATAGTTCCAATATGATATTGTGAAGTAGCATGTGCATCAAATAGTAACAGTAATACAGTAAATAGTGCTGTACCTGAACATACTCGGCCCTCGGTTGTTTTACTCGGTTGTTGTTTCTCTCAAAAGACACCACCTCTTCATGTGATTCATAAATACCTGGTGCCTCTTCAAAAGGTGGGCGATTGTTGGAAGGCTGATGAATGCCACATTGGCAAAGGTGTCATCGTTCTCCTCAATGACCTGCTTTATTTCGAACAGCCATATGTCYTTCCTGACCCTCACCATTTCCACTGCCTACTCCTGCTGGTCGGTCAGCACACGGCCATATCCACCATCCATGGGGTCTTCTGTCAATTTTGAGGGTAGAACAGAGGACACTGTCAATAGATCATACTGTAACATGTTTTGTGAATTTACCTGCATTACAATATGTAATTTACTGTAAATGTAATGATAAAGCATAGTGCATATCCTGCAGACTTACTGGTATTCTTGGCGAAATGTTCTCGCGATCAAATTGACAGTTTATCTTTTCAGATTGGGGTGTACTAATCTGGCAGCCTCTTTCATGATGGCCCGTACTTCATTAGACACAACAGTTCCCTGCCGTCTACCTCCCTCTATCTGATGTCCACTTCCTTGATGGGGTCCATGCCCACCTCTTTGACATCTTTGATGGGGCCCATGCCCATCTCTTTGATGTGGCCCATACCCTCTCTCTGACGAGTCCCTTGTCCATGAGCTCTTTGATTTCTTCCTCTCCCTTGCTGTCTATCCTGCTCCATGTTGAAAGAAATTGCAAGTGTTCACACACACCCTTTTATACGATGACAAATTCTGGTTACCACTGTGAAATTAATTAGCAATAATGACTAGTTATTATGTATGGTTATCATGTATCATACATGTCATTTAAATGTTTATACTTTACAAACACACATTTTATTTCTGCAGTTCTCAAAATCCATATATAGTAGACAAACCAGTTTAAAGTCTGTAGGTTTACCAAATGGTTAAGTGATTAACAATTAGGCACAGTTGGATTAAGTGATAGTCAAATGTATTTAAACAAATGAGAAGAGAATCATATGAAAAGGATAGTGAGCATTGCAATGTGAAAGGCAATTGCTTTATATGAAAGGTTTTTCTAGATGAAACACTGATTAGGTTTGGTGAAAGATTTACTGTGTGATTTTGTGTGTTGTACTTAGTCAATTGAGAATGTGCTTAAAGTTTTGAAATAACAGCCTCTTTGATTGTCTGTTTTGAGTTTTGTACTAAGAGTTGTGAAATTTTACAACATTATGTAAATAGTACCAAAGCAAAAAAATATATAGATTTTTACTCTTTATTTTATTTGTTATTCACTGAGTATTTATTCCTTGTGTCACTATTTTTAATTAAATGTTTTATCTTATCTTTAACTCTGCATTGTTGGAAATGGATACGTAAGTAGGCATTTCACTGTTAGTCTACACGTATATACAATTTGATTTGATTTGATAGTCAGGAATGTTGACAATCTTATGTTATTACAACTCATCGTATTACTCAACATCAAGGAAGGCAACCATAGCTGAGGTAAGGTATGGCGTACTAATAGTTTTATGCGACACTTCCAAACGTCCTCGGGAAGTGCTAATGCTTGGAATTTCAGAGCTTGCCTGCAAGATCCTTGTTTTTAACAGCTTGACAACTGAGCATGTATTTTTGTCAAAGTACTGCACTGGGCCAGTGCAGTCCCAGGCCCAGTGCAGTCAAAACCGTGATTTACCTGTGTTTTATATATGCAGTGCCTTCAAAAAGAATTCACACCCCTTGACTTTTTCCACATTTTGTTGTGTTACAGCCTGAATTTAAAATGGATGAAATTGAGATTGGCACGGCGGTCTAAGTCACTGCATCGCAGTGCTCGAGGCGTCACTACAGATCCTGGTTCGATCCATGGCTGACTTTGGTCGCCAGCTGTATGGTGTTTCCTCCAACACATTGGTGTGGCTGGCTTCTGGGTTAAGCGATCAGTCTGTCAAGAAGCAGTGTGGCTTGGTGGGMTCATGTTTCAGAGGACGCATGGCTCTCGATCTTCGCCTCTCCTGTAACGATCGTCTGTGGTGGTAGAAGGATCGGACCAAAGCGCAGCGTGGTAAGTGTTCATGTCTTTAATATAAATCCAAAAAACTGAACACAGGAACAAAAACAATAAACGATGATCAAACGGAACAGTACCGTGTGGCGACTGACACGGAAACAAACACCCACAAACCAAAAGACAAAACAGGCTACCTAAATATMGTTCCCAATCAGAGACAATGACAAACACCTGCCTCTGATTGAGAACCATATCAGGCCAAACAACAAACCCAACATAGAAACACAAAACATAGATAACCCACCCAACTCACGCCCTGACCACACTAAAACAAAGAAAATACAAAAGAACTATGGTCAGAACGTGACATCTCCAGAGTCCGTACGGGAGTTGCAGCGATGGGACAAGACTGTAACTACCAGTTGGATATCATGAAATTGGGTAGAAAAGGGGTAAAAATATCGCTAAACAAATGTAAAAAAAATAATAATAATAATTAAAGAATAATGGGCAAATATTGTACAATCCAGGTGTGCAAAGCTCTTAGAGACTTACCCAGAAAGACTCACAGCTGTAATTGCTGCTAAAGTTAATACTAATATTTATTGACTCAGGGGGTTTGAATACTCATCTAATCAAGATATATTTGTGTTTTATTTTCCAACCCAAAAAGTTTTTGTATATATATAAAAAAAATCCACTTTGACAGAGTATTTTGTGTAGATTGTTCTCAAAAAACGACAATAACATCAATTTTAATCCCACTTTGTAGCACAACCAAATGTGGAAAAGTCAAGGGTTGTGAATACTTTCTGAAGGTGCTGTATTTCCACACTATGAGGTTGGAATAATACTGTGAAATTGTGAAAATTATGATAATGCCGTTTTAGTGTAAGTGCAGTTTGAAAAGGCCACCTGAAATTTCAGCCTGTTTTGGTGGGATGGAGTTTTGGCCTGTCTGGTGACATCACCAAGCGGTATAAGTCAATAAACCAATAACAAAAAGAGTTTCAGACCTCTCTGCCAATAACAGGTAGTTTTCAGGTTACAGATCCCTCCCATTTGGCTCATTCAATTAGGCCCCTCACTTGGATCACTTCAGTGAACATGCATGAGGGCTTATATTTTGATGTGTTGGAATTGAAGAAGGAGATCCTCCTGTTGTAACGGAAAAAACTTAATCTGGAAATCAAGCTGCTGAAACAGAAGCTTGCTGTGTTTGGGCTATATGAAGGAGGAACAAATATAATGTTTCTTATTGTTGTTTGTTACTGAATGTTTTCCTTTTTTGGTATTATTAGCCTACATGACAGACATCATTTCTGAATTGTGTCTATTCATGTATAGTCAGCTGCAAGCTTATTTCTTCATTTGTCTATATTTATATTTTTCCTTTTTTTGTAATTTGATACATTGTACAATACACATCTTGAAAATAAAAACGTTATAAAACATTGTGAAACATACCAGTCTGTTTTATCTATGACTAGGCCTACCTGCATTTTTATATTCAAGCATTCAGAGTATGAGGAAGTGAGAAAAGCGATCATAGGGACATCAAGTGGTCAATTTAGTTTGAGAGGTCACCGTTCGAGGGAATCACCTTTGTCAAGTCGGTGACCATCCTTGGAATTGTAACAGATGTGATTAAATTGAGTCCACAAAGTGTGTTACTGTATGGTAACTGATTCCATGTCAGCATCGCTTCAGACTGTAGTGTATTTATTTCATTCTCAACCTTTATGTTGCTTTTGTCAGTAATCATGTAAAAAAGAGTGTACAGAAAAGTGTTAGACTATACAGTTCACATAAGTTACTGGGTAAACAATATGAAAAGGATTAGACTATATGTACATCAGTTCACATAAATTACTGGGTAAACAATATGAAAAGGATTAGACTATATGCACATCAGTTCACATAAATTACTGGGTAAACAATATGAAAAGGATTAGACTATATGTACATCTGTTCACATAAATTACTGGGTAAACAATATGCCAAGCAATATAACGCACTTGGTATTGACCCCATGACTGGTGTCTGTGGTACTTGCTCATTAAGTGACAGTTTTCCGGATACATAGTAAGCCTCTAAAATTGCCAGTGTAGAAATCCCCTAAAATAATGACCCATCACTAGATCACGGGCAGTGAGAGAAGAGAAAAATTCTTCCTTAGGGATGGATTGAAATTTGCAGAACAGATACCTGGAGGAGAATGGAGCGTGATACTTTTTACATTTCAGCCATGGGGAGGATTTAGCATTTTAAAATCTAGTCCAGGGGAGGGTCATGTAATTTGTAATTGATGACATTTCAATATTTCTCAGTGTTTTTGAATTAGTTGCTTATTAAGCTATATATCGATGTGCATCTCTGATTTAGGCTGGGCGCGCAATATCAACTGCACCTATAGAGTATTTAGTGTGGTCTCAATCAAATGATCCATAGCCTATAGTCTATGAAATACATGTTCGGAGAATCACAGAGCAAAGTTATATTTCTAAGACAGCTGCTGAGATGGTGTAAATACAACTGGGCTGCATAACACAATGCAATGGATATTCCAACCCTGAGCCCGGCCTGCTCTTCTCTTGCTGATCAAAAACGTTTTTGTATGCTGTCTAACCAATGGCTGTGCTGTGTAGGCATAAGGCAACAGCAGAGCACGAGAGGGGCAGAGCACGAGAGGGGTACACGGGTTGGCGAGCGGAGTTGGTCACGGGTCCAGTGCCATGTTTCCGGTTTTACGCACCGTGCCTTCAGTGCAAAGTCACAGCCAGGTGCGTGCAGTACATGCTCTCCGTACCTGCCGTGTAAAGAGGGGTATCCAGCCAGGAAGGGTGGTGCCGGCTCAGCGCTCCTGGTCTCCAGTGCGCCTCCTCGGACCGGGATATCCTGTGCCGGCTCTGCGCAAGGTGTCTCCAGTGCGCCTGCACAGCCCAGTGCGTCCTGTGTCAGCGCCTCGAACGTGCCGGGCTAAAGTGGTGATTCAGCCAGGAGGGGTTGTGCTAGCTCTAAGCTCCAGACCTCCAGTGTGCTTTCACAGCCCAGTGCGTCCTGTGCTGGTGCCCCGCACTTGCTGGATTGAAGTGGGTATCCAGCCAGGACGGGTTGTGCCTGCTCCACGAACCAGGCCTCCAGTGTGTCTCTCCAGCCCGGTGAGTCCTGTGCCTGCTCCACGAACCAGGCCTCCAGTGTGTCTCTCCATCCCGATGAGTCCTGTGCCTGCTCCACGGACCAGGCCTCCTGTGTGTCTCCCCAGCCTGGTGAGTCCTGTGCCTGCTCCGCGCACCAGGCCTGCAGTGTGTCTCCCCAGCCTGGTGAGTCAGAAATCGACAGCTCATGGTGATGAAAGAAGGCAAATTCAAGTAGGCATAATTCATTTAAACCGTTTTCATTTTAATTAGACTTTATGTTGGAGCCTATTTTAGGCTAAAGGCTGCTATATCCATAGATTTGTCAGTCAATTTCTCCACCCACCATGCACTCTTTAATTAAACAGCCTACCTCACTGTCAGTGCTGGCCTGTCAAGTTAAAACCAAGACTTGAATTGAGGCGTATGAGAAGGTATGGCATAGGCCTCGCTTTAATAAAGAAAATGGCAAACAGCACAGGCCTACTCCTTGTTAGCTTAAGGTTTTTAAGAAAATAAAACTGATCCGAAATTAAAGTGATCTATAACAGTGCTTTGGTCCGCGATGTTTTATGCTAAAAAACAGCTGTAAAAGAAACCCGGGAAAGACGTGACACCGATGCATATGGGAATATCATTGTTTAGTTTCTTTGAGATTCAAAGGCTGAGCTACAACGTCCTATTGCCGAGGAGACAAAAACTAGACTTTGTTTGGGAAGTAATCTAATTCTGTCACTATCCATTGATTAAGATATTCGCTTTCTGTACAATAGAAGATGTATAAACCCAGACATATTTTATGGAAACACTTGTGACCTTATCTCGTTATTACGCGTTATTACTCCTACCTCGTGACAAACTCAAAAACAACTTTATATCGAAGGAGGGACTTTCATATTTATTGGCCTGCACATGCGCAGTTTGGCGAGACGACCGTTAGACCCGATGGCGTGTTTCTGCGCATGAGCTTAGCTAGACAACGTCGCCATGACATCGACTACAAGCAAAATCGGAATATCTATTGGGGAAACAGTTTCTGCCTATCTTCATACTGTACTGTCTTTGATAAAATGCTGTCACGGAGGGTGGAATAAATTACCCTAACCAGAAGGCTCGTTCGAGGGGAGCAGTTTTGTCAAGTCGGTGACGCCTTTCAAAGTGTGTTGCGTTATGGTTAGAAACATTGTCCAACTTGCGACTACATGATCTTTACAAAAATCATGTGACCAGAGGTCATGCACTTTTTGATGAAGTCGCTGCAGTTGCTTCTCACCAACTGCACCATGCAGCCATCACCTGAATTGTGGGAGGCAGTATTTGCCAACTGATCATTAGGGTGTTTTTGTTTGACCCACGCTGACGTGGCCAAAGACGTGACAGAAACAGGAATCAGCTTTGACGCAATTCTAAAGCTACAAACGAAAGTGATATTTGAGACCTCTCTAACCAATTCATTGTACACACATTATGTTTTCAGTTTGTGAGTGTGTGACATGGGGATATGGAAAAGTTTCAGACATTTATACAGAAAAACGTTTATAGGCAATTGCAGCTATGTTGATCTGAGCCTTATTGTTGGAAAACCATTACAGTGTACGACTTTCGGCTGTCGCAGATGCACCTCCCCGACTTCACTCGCCAAATTTTGTCTACAGTCGGCATTCATTAGGCTTACTGCTTGAACACACCCAGATACTTTTTCATCGCACCAATAGTTAGGGTAAGGACAGTGGAGGCTGCTGAGGGGATGACTGCTCATAATTGCTGGAACGGGGCAAATGGAATTGCATTATACACATGGAAACCATTCCGCTCCAACCATTACCACAAGCCAGTCCTGCCCAATTAAGGTGCCGCAACCTCATATGGGTAAGGATCACTGAGGTATAATAAAATCTGAGTCCAAGATGTCCACTCGTTGTTTTCAACGTAATCTACTCATGTTCGCATACCGAATCATGGACCATCTATATCCGGGTTGCATCCGGTTTATACTGACCAACATGCAAATCAAGTGCAAATCGGAACTAGGAAATGTTGACATTTACGACTTGCTAACTGGTTGTAGTTATACACATGCCATGTTCAATCAGTTAGCAAGTCGAACATTTCAGAGTTTTATATTCCGAATATCATATTAACATGGCAACAGGGAGCAGCACCATCAGCAACAATGCCTTCAGGTCATCATCCAAAAACATGGCAGACATTGGATGAATATAAAATGTTAATATCTTCGGCTGTGAGTAATGGGGGGGGAAACGGCCTCTGCGACAATTATTTGAATAATTCAATGGATGTTTTGTGGACCAAGGTGATGGCTAAAGTGTTTTATTAGGAATTTTCTAATCTGCCTTCTCTATGAGGCCGTGTATGGAAATAGGCTTTATGGGCCGTGTCAGTTAAACTGCAGTACCGAAATAAAACTGTAAAAGCAGTCGAAACTGTGCTTCTAAACGAACTCTGGCCCCTTGGTAAGGATTATGGGTGTGATACTAATCTGATCCTAGACCCGTGGTTTAGTCAACCTATCAGAGAAGKGGGCATCAAGAAAATACGGAAGTAAATGTCATCTCGCTCCACCTTCTCTGGTCATGTGACTATATAAACCGCAAAACAACACTGGTGATCGAAATATAAGTCTGTAAATAGTTGCACTGCAAGAAAGAACTTGCTAGCAAGATCAATTGTTTACACTTTACAGGAAATTATAACTGGATCCACACCTGTCTAACAGGCAGGCCGTTTCAATGCATTACAGAGAACCGAAAACGCTGCGGAGATGGACGCGTACGATTTGTTTACAAGTTGCAGAAAGGGCGACATTTCCAGAGTTAGGTAAATGGAGTCTGTGGAATAGAAATGCGTAGTTCGCAGCAGCGGGATGAGGTTATCTAGCGTGCTTAGCTATAAACAAAGACAACCTTGTGGTCAGTAGTAGTGTTACAAATATTTAGCAAATTTGTCAGTGAGCTAACGTTAGTGCCTATGTTAGCATACGCTATGCTATTTGCGTTGGTCTGTTGAAGTCTGGTCTTTGAAGTCATGCCAGTGGCGATATTGTGTTTGTGTGTTTTGGTATTACTAGGTTCAATTTATGTGCATGAAAGTAGGTTTAGCTAGAAACTATAAATACAACTCTTGTTTATTCTGCGCACATATCTGGCAACTTCCAACCTGGAAACTTTTCATCTTGACCGATATACAAATTTTAAGTAGGTTGGTTTCCAAACTCTTCTCCTATCTATTAGTGAAGAGTGCAATAAAAAAACACTATTCCTTTTAAAGAGGGCTATATGGTGTTAACTTATGTTAAATCAAACAAGTAGTTTGTCAGTCTAGAATTTGGAATACAGTTAGGATTGTACTGTTTGTGTGGAATGTGAACATGTGGAGACCAGCATTAAGATGAAGACAGTTTCTACCATAACCTGTCTTAACTGCCTGTATTGGCCTATTAACCGTCCATTTTCCTGTCAAGGTATCTTGTTGAACAGAGAGACGTGGACCTCAATGTAAGAGACAAATGGGACAGCACCCCGTTGTAAGTACGGAGTTAATATTGCAGAATGTAGCCTGCACACAATATATTTGACAAGGTCATTGTTAAGAATGTAATGTAACTTAACAATGTATTCTTCCACAGGTACTATTCTTGCCTCTGTGGCCATGAGGAGCTGGTCCAGTACCTGTTGGCTAATGGTAAAGCTGGAATTTGCCCCAAGTGTCAAAGCACATTTACATGGTTTAAAAACAGGGTTTTGGGGGGGGGGGGTCTTGTTACATTACAGCCTTATTCTAATGGATTAAATTGTTTCCCCTCGTCAATCTACACACAATACCCCATAATGTTGAAGCGTCAACAGGTTTAGACATTTTTTTCAATGGATTCAACTGAATATAACATTTACATAAGTATTCAGACCCTTTACTCAGTACTTTGAAGCACCTTTGATAGTGATTACAGCCTCGAGTCTTCTTGGGTATGTCGCTACAACCTTGGCACCCCTGTATTTGGGGAGTTTCTCCCATTCTCCTCTGCAGATTATCTCAAGCTCTGTCAGGTTGGATGGGGAGCGTCGCTGCACAGCCATTAAGGTCTGTCCTGAGATGTTTGATTGGGTTCAAATCCGGGCTCTGGCTGGGACACTCAAGGACATTCAGAGACTTGTCCCAAAGCCACTCCTGCATTGTCTTGGCTGTGTGCTTAGGGTCGTTGTCCTGTTGGAAGGTGAACCGTTGCCCCAGTCTGAGGTCCTGAGCGCTCTGGAGCAGGTTTTCTTCAAGGATCTCTCTGTACTTTGCTCTGTTAATCTTACCCTCGATCCTGACTAGTCTCCCAGTCCCTGCTGCTGAAAAACATCCCCACAGCATGATGCTGCCACCACCATGCTTCACCGTAAAGATGGTGCCAGGTTTCCTCCAGACGTGACGCTTGGCATTAAGGCCAAAGAGTTCAATCTTGGTTTCATCAGACCAGAGAATCTTGTTTCTCATTGTCCGAGAGTCCTTTAGGCAATGTCCAAGTGGGCTGTCATGTGCCTTTTACTGAGGAGTGGCTTCTGTCTGGTCACTCTACCATAAAGGCATGATTGGTGGAGTGCTGCGGAGATGGTTGTCCTTCTGGAAGGTTCTCCCATCTCCACAGAGGAACTCTTGAGCTCTGTCAGAGTGACCATCGTGTTCTTGGTCACCTCCCTGACCAAGGCCCTTTTTTTATTTTATCTTTATTTAACTAGGCAAGTCAGTTAAGAACACATTTTTATTTTCATTGACGGCCTAGGAACAGTGGGTTAACTGCCTTGTTCAGGGGCAGAACGACAGATTTGTACCTTATCAGCTCGGGGATTTGATCTTGCAACCTTTCGGTTACTAGTCCAACGCTCTAACCACTAGGCTACCTGCTCCCCCGATTGCTCAGTTTGGCCGGGTGGCCAGCTCTAGGAATAGTCTTGGTGGTTCCAAACTTCTTCCATTTAAGAATGATGGAGGCCACTGTGTTCTTGGGGACCTTCAATGCTGCAGAAATGTTTTGGTACCCTTCCCCAGATCTGTACCTCGACACAATCCTGTCTCGGCGCTCTACAGACAATTCCTTCAACCTCATGGCTTGGTCTTTGCTCTGACATGCACTGTCTACTGTGGGGCCTTATATAGACAGGTGTGTGCCTTTCCAAATCATGTCCAATCAATTGAATTTACCACAGGTGGACTCCAATCAAGTTCTAGGAACATCTCAAGGATGATCAAGGGAAACAGGATGCACCCGAGCTCAATCTCATAGCAAACAGTCTGAATACTTATGTAAATAAGGTATTTCYGTTTTTTGTTTTRTTTATACATTTGCCAAAAAAATCTAAATTGTTTTTCGCTTTGTCCTTATGGGGTATTGTGTGTGTAGAGTGATGAGGAAAAACAATTATTTAATCTATTTTAAAATAAGGCTGTAAAGTAAGAAAATGTGGAAAAAGTCAAGGGGTCTGAATACTTTCCAAATGCACTGTTATCCTATATGCAATTAATTGTGTCTTGGAGGTGACCTGTACACTGTTTTCCATTTGGGCTTTCAGGAGCAAAGTGTGAAGCCAACACATTTGATGGAGAGCGATGCATGTATGGCTCTCTGAGTGACTCCATCCGACGTCTCCTAAAAGAGTACAAGTGCATCACAGCCCAAGCCATGCAGAGGGACTATTATGACCACTTTCTTCTCACGTAAGGCGCTGTAATGCTACAATGCATCTTAACTGCATCGTAATGTTTTATAGCCGTTAGCTTTGTGTTTTCCTCATTCTGTGTTGCCTGTACTTCTGTTTGTCTGCTTATATTATACAGAAGCAGTGAAACTCTAACATCAACACTCATTTGGCCCTGCTTTCTCCCTGTCCTCCCCTTCTGTCTGCTGTCTGTATCTAGGTTACTGGAGCAGGGCCAGTATAGTGACGTCAAGTTCCTGGTTCACGGTGAGACATTTCAGGCTCACCGCTGTGTGCTGAGCGCTCGCTCAGAGTACTTCACAGCCATGTTTGAAACCAAATGGAAAGGAAAGAACTTGATCCCCCTCAAACACCCTTTGGTAGGTGTTGTGTTACACCACCTCTTTCAGATAGGCATGACAGCATTACGTTGGATTGGACGGTGGGGGGGGTGTAGCTATATTTGACGTTATTGATTTTAATAAATGTGTTTACTTTATAATATGCTATTTACCTTGTTATTGTTTTAGGAGTCATTACAACAAGCACAATTGCAAACCATTTGATACAGGAATTYTATGAAGTATGTACTAAAAAGATTGTTTCAGTAAGAATTTCTGTGGAAACAAACTCAATCATGGCTGTATGTATAAATGCTACCAAAACATTCACTTGGCCAAAAGGGAATCTAAAGTAACAGTGTAAACACAGTAAAAGATCCATATGGATTAAGAAAAAAAACATTTTTTCCCACTCTGTTTCAGATCAACCCAGCAGCCTTTGGTGCCATCCTGCAGTATTTTTACACTGGTTGGTTTCTATTGTTTGAGGTGTATAACTAGATGTATGAATGCAGAATTAGGCTAAAATCACAAATTAACATAATGGAAGTCAGACATGTTGACGTTTTAATTAAGATTAGGCAAATGTGCAGTATGTAAAATGGCATTTTGCATTTAAAGATGTCTAAGTATATCATAGTCATCCCAGTGATTGTAAATGATGCCTGAGGGCTGCGTTCAAGCTCATCCTTGATTGATGACTGAAATGTATGTTTCGATCCAGTCAGTAGATTAGGGTATTTTCAGTCTTTCTCTAAAAAGGTGATGATATGGCATCCATAAAGTCTAACATGACTGCATCATAAAGAGCCAGCATACACTGTCTTTCAAAGTTGTGTAGCCTACATTTAGTGTTACAAAGCTATGAGCTAACCGGCTTTCGCTTCCAGGTCGTATGGACATTGATGTGAGCCACGTGGAGGACTGCAAGCGGCTGGCCAAACAGTGCAAAATGGGCGACCTTATTGATGAGTTGGAGAGCAAGTGTAAACAGGTGTATGAGTTTGGTAAGCTCCCTCTTCTTAAATCTCTTGAAATTAGGRCTACACATTTACATTGTTACATGGTGTCTCACCTGTCTCTCTGTGTCTGCTTCCATGCATAGTCTCCAATAAGCCAGGGACCTGTGTAAAGGTTCTGACCCTGGAGCCTCACAGCTGTCAGCATCAGGAGGAGATGGCTCAACTGGCAGACTGTGCCCTCCCTGCTGAGCTAAAAGTAAGAACATTACAAACTAGCCTGGTCCCACATCGTTTGGGATTTAGCCAACTCTTCTAACTATCATTGTTAGCATGGCAAGAATAGTCAGAGGCGTTGGCTAAAGCACATACCAAACAGATGTGGGACCAGCTAATCATATTTAAGGTTGCCACTTATGATTATCCCTTGATGTAAATAAACCTTTTGTTCATAATAAGTGAATTGTCAAGGATCTTTGTCATTTTGTTTTGTTTTTCTGTAGGTGGGATTTGGCGAGCTTCCATTTGACAGAACTGATAACTTCCCTAGCTACCCTGACATTTGCTTCAGGGTTGAAGGTTATGACTTCCTGTGTCATAAGGTGTGCTCCACATACCTCTAACAAAGTACAAAGATAGATGAGTTAATCGTCAGGCTATGATTTTGGAATTAGTCATTATTTATGCATCTCCTCAGTTAATTATTATGGGCTAACAAGTTGTCTCTATCCCCTCTGGACAGGCGTTTTTCTGTGGACGCAGTGACTATTTTAAGGCGTTGCTGCAGGACCACTTCAGTGAGGGAGAGATGATGCAGTCCCAGCCCAGCACCCCCGTCCTTACCATCCACAATATCTCCCACGAGATCTTTATCCGTCTCCTCTATTACGTATACAGCGACGACACGGAGGTCAGTTCAGACAGAATTCCTGCAGTGATGATATTTCTATGAACTCACCAGAGTCTTGTCTTTCTCTCTCTCCTAATGTATTGTAATACTCTCTCTGCCTGGGTCCAGCTGTCCCCAGATAATGTGTTTGATGTGCTGTGTGTGGCTGATATGTACCTGCTCCCCGGGCTGAAGCGTCTGTGTGGTAAGACGCTGGCCAAGATGCTGTGTGAGGATAACGTGTTGCACATGTGGAAGACAGCCAAGCTCTTCAGACTGTCTCGTCTGGAGGACCAGTGCACGGAGTACATGGCTAAGATCATAGAGAGGGTGAGTGTTTGTCATTATAGGCTGTGCAAGGATGGTCATTGCTGTGTCCCATCTGACAGCTGCCCCTCTCCTCAACAGCTGGTAGAGCAGCCTGAGTTTGCTGACATGATCAAGGAGGATGCTGGGGCAGTGGAGGACCGACACGAGACCGACTCCATCCCTCTGGTGGACGACATCCGCTTCCACATCACCAGTAACGTTCAGACCTTCAGTGCCATCGAGGAGGCCAACGTGAAGCTGGACGCCCTGGATCAGCTGCTTTCCACCATCGGTCTGGAATGCTAATGAGAAGGTGTGGGGGTGTGTTAGGGCTACTACTGGCTAAGCTAGCTGCTAGCCACAACCAGTGGCAAGAAGGACTTGTATTGGACTGTTGAAGGGTATTGGGGGAGACATTAAATAGCTTTCACATTATACACACAAAAAGAGTGTTTACTTCAAATAGTTTAAATGCTTCTGGGCCCAACCAGGTGGTGGGCAAAGCACCTTTTTGTGAATAATGTGAAAGCTGATAATGCAACAATTTGTGTATTGGGTACATTCTAGTATTGACCTGGAATGTCAAAGACCGAAGTATGTAGGGACTGGAGGCGTCAAGTTGCTATTGAGTAGCTAGACAAGGATAGGGTTGCTGAAGAAGTTGAGGATGATGTTGCATTGGAATGAATGAAACACACKGATACAGAAGCCCATGTGATGAGGATGAAGAGTGAGGAATGGAGTGTGGACTCTGATTGTAATATCTACTTTCGTTTGCGGTTATTTTGAAGTAATGTGTCTTTTTCTTGGAATGACAGGTCATCTGACCACAAACATTGTAGACCCAATATCACAGAAGATATTACAGTATGTTGGCTTAGAAATGTAGCTATTAAAGAACCTTRGCATTTTTGTGAAAAATACCCAATTATGAAAATCTCTGTTTWTAAACAGAGACTCAGAGAAACAGCAAATATCTGACTCTTGTYATGAATTAGAATAATTATAGAATTCTGAATGACAGCAAAAAAAATGTTTCCCCTAACATGGACATTACTCTTTTTATTTTTACCTTCAGATTTTCCTGACTGATATGAATTTGTTACACTATGTTTTAGCGGCTTAAGAGGCAAGACATTTTGATTATTTTTCATCTTGTGCTAGTATATTGTAGGCCTAAATGCATGCTGATTACTCTTGTTGTGTATGCATGATTTATCTTTATAGAATGTAGCTTCTTATTTAGGTGTTAGGAGAGGAAACCATAGCTAGTTACATGGCTATGTTAAATATTGTTTAATCCAAAAATAATGAAAAGAAATTCAGCCTCGTGTCGCATATGACAATGTATTGAAACTTTTACTGTTAATCATGAGTAAAGTAATGAATTTGTTTTTATGATTTAGTTTTGAAAAAATTATGACTGGAGTCAAGTAAAGACCCAACGAGATCATTTACAAAATGTAAGTGTTTTTTATTTTTAGTTGGCAAATTAGAGAACTCATGACACAACTTGTAGTCTACTTGATTTGATAACTAGATATTGAATCCTGTCAGTCACATTCATGCAGCAAATGCATTTAGCCTCAATTTGCATGCAGTGTACAGTGTGGGGTAAAAAGGAAGTGAGTATTTTCACACAGCAGTCACAATGGATCCTCATTTACTTAAAGCATACTTGCATGTACATGGACAAGCAGACAACCAACCACAAGCAATACAGTGCAATTTTGATGACTTTATTTTGAACTCAATCTAAGTCCCAATATCTCTTATCTTTAACTATGACATTCCACTGCAATGTATATGTCACTTTCAAAATACAACTGTATTTTTCATTGTCAACTTTACCACATAGACTACTGGATAAGCATAGGCTTGTGCTGTAAATAACATACTAACCCCTGTTCATGCTGAACAGACAAACACATGTTATTTGTTTGTGAAGCTTGTGTGATTTAACAGTTTCTTATGAGGACTGTTTTTAAGAGGATAACACGCTATGGTTAGTAATGATTTCCCATTATATGCACAAAGTAGGATCAATCATTTAGCCAGTCTGCTTTGATAAATATGTAAGGGATGATCAACGAGGGGCTATGCCTTCTCTGGAAAATAATGAACAAATTGGAAGGTGTGCAGCTGAGTTGTATTATTTTCCAGAGAACGCATAGAGCCCCGATTTGATTATCCATTTTATATCATGGCTATAATTTAGCACATTTACCGCTAGAAATGTATTCATTTGGAGTTAGAAATGTGTTCAACATCCACTTAGATAGCTATGCAGTTTACTAGTTAGTGACGGTAGTTACCTTGGTAAGCAAACAAGCTAGTTTAACTWACCAAACCATCAGTCGTAGTTTGCTATTATGAAAATCGAATTCAACAATGCCAATAATGCTTTCAATTCGACTTTTGCTTTCAAATGCAGCTCAAACATAGCACATGTAATAATTAACTATAGCCATTGAATTATATCGTGCAAATATACCATGCGTTATAGGGAAATAATGCATGTTCTAGAATGCCCTTCAAATTAATCCAAAACAAGTATTCAACAATGCCATGGTATAATTAACCAATAAAGCCCGAGGGGGTGTGGTATGTGACCAATATACCACGGTTTAGGGCTGTTCTTAAGCATGATGCAACAAGGTGTGCCTGGATACAGCCCTTAGCTGTGGTATATTGGCAATATACCACCAAACCCTGAGCTGACTTGTTGCTATTATAAACTGGTTACAAATGTAATTAGAACAGTAAAAATCAATGTTTTGTCATACCAGTGGTTTACGGTCTGATATACTACGGCTTTCAGCCAATCAGCATTCACAGCTCGAACCACCCGGTTTACAATTGGATATAACTTGTTTTCTCTGGATGTTGATGTGATTGTGTGTGGTAGTAGGATGGGCCATGACAGTGCTTCCAATTTTATTAGATTTTTTACTCCTGTATTTTGCTTTTATTTAAAACAGAAATGTTTTACCATTGTCACATTGTTAGCATTATTGACTCCACATACATTTTATTTGAAAGTGAAATAATATATTATGGACAAAGCTGTAGGTACAATTAAAAATGAAGAAAAAATGCATTTCCATTGGTGTTTTTGTCCTTTTTGAAAGTTCCAAGTACATATTATTAAACACATTTTCCTTAAAGTCTAAAGATCTGGCCCGCAGGTGATTTTTATATGTTGGACGTACAGTACATTCGGAAAGTATTCAGACCCCTTGACGTTTTCCACATTTTGTTATGTTACAGCCTTATTCTAAAATTGATTAAATTAAACATTTTCCTCAATCTACACACAATATCCCATGAGGACAAAGCAAAAAAAGGTTTTTAGAAATTTTTGCAAATGTATAAAAAATGTAAAACACCTTTATTTACTTAAGTATTCAAACTCTTCGCTATGAGACTCAAAATTGAGCTCCGGTGCATCCTGTTTTCATTAATCATCCTTGATGTTTCTACAACCTGATTGGAGTCCACCTGTGGTAAATGTAAGTAATTGGACATGATTTGGAAAGGCACACACCTGTCTATATAAGGTCCCACAGTTGACAGTGCATGTCAGAGCAAAAACCAAGCCATAAGGTCGAAGGACTTGTCCGTAGAACTCTGCGACAGAATTGTGTTGAGGCACATATCTGGGGAAGGGTACCAAAAAATGTCTGCAGAAATGAAGGTTCCCAAGTACACAGTTGCCTCCATGATTCTTAATTGGAAGAAGTTTGGAACCACCAAGACCCTTCCTAGAGCTGGCGGCCCAGCCAAACAGCCCAGTCGGGGGAGAAGGGCCTTGGTCAGGCAGGTGACCAAGAACCCGATGGTCACTCTGACAGAGCTCCAGAGGTCCTCTGTGGAGATGAGAGAACCTTCCAGAAGGACAACCATCTCTGCAACCATATCTGCAGCACTCTACCAATCAGGCATTTACATCTGGAGCATCACATCTGGAGGAAACCTGGCACCATCTCTATGGTYAAGCATGGTGGTGACAGCATTATGCTGTGAGGATGTTTTTCAGCGGCAGGGACTGGGAGACTAGTCAGGATGGAGAGAAAGATGAACGGGGAAAAGTACAATGAGATCCTAGATGAAAACCTGCTCCAGACCGCTCAGGAACTGGGGTGAAGGTTCACCTTCCAACAGGATAACGCAGGAGTGGCTTCGGGACAAGTCTCTGAATGTCCTTGAGTGGCCCGAACTTGAACCCGATTGAACATTTCTGGAGAGACCTGAAAATAGCTGTGCAGCGACGCTCCCATCCAACCTGACAAAGCTTGAGAGGACCTGCAGAGATGAATGGGAGAAGCTCCCCAAATACAGGTGTGCGAAGCTTGTAGCGTCATACCCAAGAAGACTCGAGGCTGTAATCCCTACCAAAGGTGCTTCAACAAAGTACTGAGTAAAGGGTCTGAATATTTACGTAAATGTGATATTTCAGTTTTTTATTTGTAATAAATTAGCAACATTTTTAATTTGGGAAATCTCTTCTAAAGTATTCCCATGTATAATAGAGAGATGTGATTGTAAAAAAATATAAGAAATGTTTTTAAATTATTGTTTTAGTGAAATATTATACCTGTTTGTGCTTTTTTGCAGTCAATTTGCAGTCTACAAATTATTTGTTTGTGCTTTTTTGCAGTCAATTTGCAGTCTACAAATTATTTGTAATAATGTTCCGGCTGCCTGACCATCTGCTCAAGAAAAAGTTGCCCCCCTGCTGAATCTATTAGTTGATTATCCCTGTTCTAGAAGATAGAGAATGAAGTGGAATATGAAGGCCTGGTCTGTCAATACTTTCCAACACCCTCAAGGTGGTGCCCTTTCTTCATTCAGATTGTCTCAGTTGCTCATCTGAGATGGAGCATTTAGGATAGAAGAGTTGTTTGTCAATTGCCAAGATATATTTTTTGGGGGAGGAAAACAGTAATTTAGGGTAAACATACTGATCTATCATCCTCATTCAATAATGCAAACCATTTATCTTGTTACCAAGGCTCTATACTCCTGGCAATGTTTTCTCTCTGGGTGCACAGCCAGGGACTCTCATAGGGTTCTCTGTCTCCAACCTTCATTTTAATCCCAGTTTATCAGAAGCCCACAAAGGTGCGAAGAAGGTCAGGGGAAAGAGGGATGGTTGTGTGTGGTGGCATACCAAGGCCACTGTACCCCCTTCCCCCATTGTGTTTTGTGTGTGTGTGTGTTCACAAACGGATTGCCCTTGCCTGCAAGTCTCCAGTGTTCTGCCTCCCTTTGTGCATAATCATTCTCATTTGAAAGGGATGCAGAGCTATATGTCACCTTAATGGAGCTCAGTGGTGGCAAAGGTTTTCAGTGGTGGCAGACATAGAATAGGCCAAAGCGCAACAGGGAATAAGTTGTGGGCAAAGCTGCTGTAAAAGCATGTTGAAGTGGGGTTCAACCTTAAACTCAATCCATTAGCAAACAAAACCCTTGGCTGGGTTCCCACACATATTGAAAAGACAAAATAAACAATATAATTTGTTACTACCCCAGTGAGTTGTCTTCACAGAGGTTTTATAGTTGTTCCTTAGCAACTTGGGTTCTGAGTTTAGAGGTGATGGGAAAGTTCCCCTTCGGGGACTTTTAGACATATAATACTCTGTGACAAGTGAATGTTAACAAGGCTTAAGTGTACCGGGATTGCATAATGCTTTTGTTGTACGTATCAGCAAATTACATGACTCAACCTCATGTATAGATCACAGTTACTCATACTGTTGCCCTGTGCAGCGTTCAACTTTTCACCCATAGTCTCTCATGTTATTAATCAAGTGGTGAATTCTCTCTTTGTGTGTAATTTTGTGATGTGCCATTTGAAACCCTTGGTTTGTCGTTTTCTTTCTGAGAACAAGGAGGATCCTCGTACTGTAGTTTTGTTCAGGGGCTCTCATTTTCAGCAGGAGTGAAACAATTGCCATGGCAACAGGAGGAGAGAATGGGATGTCTGAAGGAGCAAGAACACTGGGACCTCAACAAAATGTCTGCATCATTGCCCTGATATTTCTTATTATAAAGATGATTACTTCTGTACAAATTCTCAGTTATACCAGCATATGTTCAATCCAGTGTGCTTCATGCCATTTATCATAACAACAAATCATATCATTGATAAACCCAAACTGGAATATGTTCCGGGATTCTTCCGATGGCATTGAGTACACCACATCAGTCACTGGCTTCATCAATAAGTGCATTGATGACGTCGTCCCCACAGTCACTGTACGTACGTACATACCCTAACCAGAATCCATGGATTYCAGGCAACATCCGCACTGAGCTAAAGGGTAGAGCTGCCGCTTTAAAGGAGCGGGACTCTAACCCGGAAGCTTATAAGAAATCCCGCTATGCCCTCCGACGAACCATCAAAACAGCAAAGCGTCAATACAGGACTAAGATTGAATCGTATTACACCGGCTCCGACGATCGTCAGATGTGGCAGGGCTTGCAAACTATTACAGACTACAAGGGAAGCACAGCCGCGAGTTGCCCAGTGACATGAGCCTACCAGATGATCTAAATGACTTCTATGCTTGCTTCAAGGCAAGTAACACTGAAACATGCATGAGAGCATCAGCTGTTCCGGATGACTGTCAATACAGTCGCATACGCAGGATTTGTAGTACACAAAGGGACTATGTCAAACAAACCGACCATCTGGATGAGCGTTTCAGACAGCGGGGTTACCCAGAGGAATGGCTGCATGACGCATGGAAATGTTATAAAATATCCCCCAGGATGACAGCCTCACACCCAAACCTCCCCGCCCTCCTGACCAACGCATTCAATGCATCCTTCAGTACTCCCCACTTGGTAAACAGTTCAAGCACATCATTAAAAAACACTTGTACATCTTGAGCACTGATCCACAACTGGAAAAGACGTTTAAAGAACCCCCGTGGGTAGTCTTCAGACGCGCCCCCAYCATCAGTCAAATGGTGGTGAGGTCTGATCTTCCACCAGTGCCACGCAGTACCTTTCTAGACAATGTGCCGGYCGGTAACTATAGATGTGGCGGATGCACCCAGTAACTTCACAAACAAATGCACAATGTTCAGTCACCCTATTACGGGAAAGGCCATTAAGATTAAGGGCATCATTACATGTTCCACAAAAAAGTGATATACCTCAAGTTTATTTGTGGTCTATGCTATGTAGGAAAAACAAAATGAGCTCTAAAAACAAGGATAGAACACAGGAGTAATATCAGGACCCTTTACCAGAGAAGCCCTGTGGCTGCGCATTTTATGGAGGCTTGTCACAACATTAGCGCTTTGAGATACATTGGCATCGAACATGTTAAGACTCCATGGAGGGGCGGAGACACTGATGATCTATTATTGAGAAGAGAATTGTATTGGATTCACCGTTTGTGTACCATGTCTACTAGAGGTCTGAACCAAGAGTTTGATATCAGACCATTTCTTACCTGAATATGTGACTTTACTTTGATTTGTTTTGCCTTCCAGGTTACCCACTTGGTCAATTTGTAAATATACAGTACTGTGCTAAAATCTTAGGCAGGTGTGAAAAAATGCTTTAAAGTAAGAATGCTTTCAAAAATAGCCATGTTAATAGATTATATTCATCAATTAACTAAATGCAAAGTGAGTGAACAGAATACAAATCTAAATCAAATCCATATTTGGTGTGACCGCCCTTTGCCTTCAAAACAGCATAAATTCTTCTAGGTACGCTTGCACAAAGTCAGGGATTTTGTAGGCATGTAGTCAGGTGTATGATAAAACAATTATACCACACAGGTGCTAATGATCATCAATTCAATATGTAGGTTGAAACACAATCATTAACTGAAACTTTCTGCTGTGTAGGAGGAATAAAACTGGGTGAGGAACAGCCAAACACAGCTAACAAGGTGAGGTTGCTGAAGACAGTTTACTGTCWAAAGTCATACACCATGGCAGGACTGAGCACAGAAACAAGACACAAGGTAGTTATACTGCATCAGAAAGGTCTCTCCCAGGCAGAAATGTCAAGGCAGACAGGGTTTTCCAGACGTGCTGTCCAAGCTCTTTTGAAGAAGCACAAAGAAACGGGCAACGTTGAGGACCGTAGACACAGTGGTTGACCAAGGAAACTTAGTGCAGCAGATAAAAGACACATCATGCTTACTTCCATTCGCAATCGGAAGATGTCCAGCAGTGCCATCAGCTCAGAATTGGCAGAAAACAGTGGGACCCTGGTACACCCATCTATTGTCCAGAGAAGTCTGGTCAGAAGTGGCCTTCATGGAAGACTTGCGGCCCAAAATCCATAACTCTGACGTGGAAACAAGGCCAAGCGACTCAACTATGCACGAAAGCACAGGAACTGGGGTGCAGAAAAATGTCAGCAGGTGCTCTGGACTGATGAGTAAAAATGTGAAATATTTGGCCGTAGCAGAAGGCAGTTTATTCTGGATTTAGGGCTGGAGAGCGGTACACAAATGAGTGTCTGCAGGCAACAGTGAAGCATGGTGGATGATCCTTGCAAGTTTGGGGCTGCATTTCTGCAAATGGAATTGTCTCCTCAATGCTGAGAAGTACAGGCAGATACTTATCATGCAATACCATCAGGGAGGCATCTGATTGGCCCCAAATATATTCTGCAGCATGACAACAACCCAAGCATACAACGAAAGTCATTAAGTCCTGTAAGTGATGGTATTGCCCCCACAGAGCCCTGATCTCAACATCATCGAGTCTGTCTGGGATTACATGAAGAGAGAGAAGCAACTGAGACTGCCTAAATCCACAGAAGAACTGTGGTTAGTTCTCCAAGATGTTTGGGCCAACCTACCTGCCGGGTTCCTTCAAAAACTGTGTGCAAGTGTATCTAGAATAATTTATGCTGCTTTGAAGGCAAAGGGAGGTCACACCAAATATTGATTTGATCTAGATTCTTCTTTTGTTCACTCACTTTGCATTTTGTTAATTGATAAACGTTAACTATTAACATGTCTATTTTTGAAAGCATTCTTACTTTACAGCATTTTTTCCACAATTGCCTAAAACTTTTTCACAGTACTGTATATTATTTTCTGGAACCATTACATGCACCCATCTCATTGTTGTTGAATTATTAGAGATATACAAATGTTTTTTGCACCCACCATGCGTCATGTCCGCAATGGAAATGTTTATATTTTGGGATGTGAACTCTCAGTGTGTTTGACCTGACAAAGATCTGTTTCGGATCGAAACATTGTCAATAAAGTGGTGAATTGGGAGATTTAACAGTGTGCGGGCCTTCTTGTTCTATACCGGACGACTGTGTGATCATGATTTCCATAGCCGATGTGAGAGTAAGACCTTTAAACAGGTCAACATTCACAAGTCCGCAGGGACAGACGGATTACCAGGACGTGTACTGCGAGCATCCGCTGACCAACTGGCAAGTGTCTTCACTGACATTTTCAACCTCTCCCTGTCTGAGTCTGTAATACCAACATGTTTCAAGCAATCCACCATAGTCCCTGTGCCCAAGAACACTAAGGTAACCTGCCTAAATGACTACCGACCCATAGCACTTACTTCTGTAGCCATGAAGTGCTTTGAAAGGCTGGTCATGTCTCACATCAACACCATTATCCCAGAAACTCTAGACCCACTCCAATTTGCATACCGCCCCAACAGATCCATAGATGATGCAATCTCTATTGCACTCCACACTGCCCTTTCCCACCTGGACAAAAGGAACACCTATGTGAGAATGCTATTCATAGACTACAGCTCAGCGTTCAACACCATAGTGCCCTCAAAGCTCATCAATAAGCTAAGGACCCTGGAACTTAACACCTCCCTCTGCAACTGGATAATGGACTTCCTGACGGGCCGCCCCCAGGTGGTAAAGGTAGGTAACAACACATCCGCCACGCTGATCCTCAACACAGGGGCCCCTCAGGGGTGCATGTTCAGCCCCCTCATGTACTCCCTGTTCACACCTGACTGAACGGCCAGGCACGACTCCAACACCATCATTAAATTTGCCGATGACATAACAGTGGTAGGCCTGATCACTGACAACAACGAGACAGCCTACAGGGAGGAGGTCAGAGACCTGGCCGTGTGTCACGCCCTGGCCGTAGAGAGGTTTTTATTCTCTATTTTGGTTAGGTCAGGGTGTGACTAGGGTGGGCATTCTAGTTTCCCTATTTCTATGTTGGTGTGGTTGATTCCCAATCAGGGGCCGCTGTCTATCGTTGTCCCTGATTGGGGATCATATATAAGTTGTCATTTTCCTTTTGGGTTTTGTGGGGTCTTGTTTTCTGTTTAGTGTCTGTACCTGACAGAACTGTTCGCTTTCGTTTTCACTTTGTTATTTTGTTTGAGTGTTTTTTGATAATAAAAATCATGAACACTGAACACTGGCGCTTTGGTCCACTCCTTTCGACGAGCGTTACACTGTGTGGTGCCAGGACTACAACTTCTCCCTCAACGTGATCAAGACAAAGGAAATGTTTGTGAACTACAGGAAAAAGAGGACCGAGCACGCCCCCATTCTCATCTACGGGACTGTAGTGGAGTAGGTTGAGAGCTTCAAGTTCCTTGGTGTCCACATCACCAACAAACTAACATAGTCCAAGCACACCATAACAGTCGTGAAGCAGGCACGACAAACCTATTCCCCGTCAGGAGACTGAAAATATTTGGCATGGGTCCTCAGATCCACAAAAGGTTCTACAGCTGCACCATCGAGAGCTTCTTGACTGGTTGCATCACTGCCTGGTATGGCWACTGCTCGGCCTCCAACCGCAAGGCACTACAGAGGTCAGTGCGAACAGCCCAGTTCATCACTGGGGCCAAGCTTCCTGCCATCCAGGACCTCTATACCAGGCGGTGTCAGAGGAAGACCCTAAAAATTGTCAAAGACTCCAGCCACCCTAGTCATACTGCTCTCTCTGCTACCGCACGGCAAGTGGTACCGGAGTGCCAAGTCTAGGTCCAAGAGGCTTCTAAACAGCTTGTACCCCCAAGCCATAAGACTCCTGAACGTCTAATCAAATGGCTACCCAGACTATTTGCAAAGCCCCCCCCTCCCCCTCTTTTGCTGCTGCTACTCTCTGTTTATTATCTATGCATAGTCACTTTAATAACTCTACCTACATGTACATATTACCTCAATTACCTCGACTATCCGGTGCCCCCACACATTGACTCTTTACCGGTACCCCCTGTATATAGCCTCACTATTGTTATTTTACTGCTGCTCTTTAATTATTTGTTACTTTTATTTCTTATTTTTCTAGGTATTTTTCCTAAAACTGCATTGTTGGTTAAGGGCTTGTAAGTAAGCAGTTCACTGTCAGTTCTGCACCTGTTGTATTCGGCGCGTGTGACAAATTGTGACATGATTATCCAACAGGATTGACACTATATTAAAGTGATATTTTTTAACAGATTTTTTACCACAATTTGTCATCTTAAAAAAAGCAGGACAACAAGACAATCGCCCCTAAGTAACCTCTGACCACAACCTTGACCCCGCTCTAAAGACATTGTGTTTTTTTTCTAAACAACAGCATTTAGTTTTCCTCAGTGTGGTCATGAATCATGTTGTCCAATTAGAGAAGCAACTGATGCTCTATCCTCGTGCATCTCCTCCATCGTCTTAAAGGCCGTTGTTTGCCCAAAAAACAGGAATAAAAAAGAAAGAACAGAGAGGAACCAAGCAGAGGAGAAGATGAGGATTTATTGCCTACCATGAAAAGGGAGACATGTCAATTGGTGAAATGGGTTGTTGGTTAGTGACTCACAACCCTGACTCACTCAAGAGTTATCTTTCCCGGAAGGCCTTAGGAGCAGAGGAGAGAGAGCTTGGCTGAACCAAGTTGAGGGACAAACAGTTCCTTTAACTCCTGTTTCTTCATACAATGTTCTGTTTCGCTTTAAAACAGAACAAACTATTGGCCTATAGCGTGCCGCTGAGGTATTAAAGTTGGATGCGGAAGTAAGGTGCGGTGTGTAATACAATAGGTCCACACTTCTTGGCTTCGTGACATTAAGCAAATCAAAATGTATTTGTCATGTGCCGAATACAACAGGTGTAGACTTTATAGTGAAATGCTTACTTACGAGCCTCTTCCCAACAATGCAGAGTTAAAAAGTATATAGTAACACAATAAAATAACAATAACTAGGCTATAAACAAGGAGTACCAGTACCGAGTCAGTGTGCAGGGGTACGAGGTAGTTGAGGTAATATGTACATGTAGGTAGGGGTAAAAGTGACTAGGCGATCAGGATAGATAACAGAGTAGCAGAAGCGTATGTGAAGAGTGTGAAAGTGTGTCTGTGTGAGTATGTGTCTCTGTGTGTGTGTGTGTGTTTCTTCAATATGTGTGTGTGTGTGTGTGTGTGAGGGTATGTAATGTGTGTGTATGTGTGTGTTGAAGTGTCAGTGTAGTATGTGTGAGTGTGTGGGTATAGTACAGTGAGTGTGCATAGAGCTGGTGCAACAGTGTCAATGCAAATAAAAAGGGGGTCAGTGCACATATTCTGGGTAGCCATTTGATTAATAACTGTTCAGCAGTCGTATGGCTTTGGGGTAGAAGCTGTTCAGAGTCCTGTTGGTCCCAGACTTGGCGCTCCAGTATTGCTTGCCATGCGGTAGCAGAGAGAACCGTTTATGACTTGGGTTGCTGGAGTCTTTGACCATTTTTAGGGCCTTCCTCTGACACTGCCTGGTATAGAGGTCCTGGATGGCAGGGAGCTCGGCCCATATGTTCAGGGCCATACGCAGTACCCTCTATAGCGCCTTACGGTCGAATGCCAAGCAGTTGCCATACCAAGCAGTGATGCAGCCAGTTAAGAGGCTCTCAATGGTGCAGCTGTATAACTTTTTAAGAATCTGAGGGCTCATGACAAATCTTCACAGCCTCACAACTGTGTTGGTTTGTTTGAACCATGATAGGTCCTTAGTGATGTGGATACAGAGGAACTTGAAGCTCTCGACCCGCTCCACTACAGCACCGTCGATGTGAAAGGGGGGTGTGCTCGGCCCTCCGTTTCTTGTAGTCCACGATCAGCTCCTTTGTCTTGCTGACATTGAGGGAGAGGTTGTTGTCCTGGCACCACACTGCCAGGCCTCTGACCTCCTCCCTATATACTGTCTCATCGTCATTCTGGGTTAGCCCTATGTGGTTTTGGTTGCAATAACAGAATCTACCCCTTGACAACAGTGCCAGAAAACGTTCACTGGTGGAAATTTACTACCGTTCTCTTTTTCTCATGTCTGCAGTCCCTCCTCAGAACAGTACGTGGGAGAAGAGAGATGTGTTTTTTTAGTTCAGCTACATTTCTTCACTCTTAAGCAATATATACTTTGTGACTTCAGTTGCCATGGCTTGTGTTTGGAGGACATGCAGTGCTGTTCCATACAGTACATAGTCTACCATCTGTCTGCTTCGTGTGCCACGGAACAGCTCTGCTAGTTTTAACATGCATGTAACACACAATTAGTTTATATGGAAGCTTCAATAGATACCAAACAGATGCACAGTGCTGCAGGTGGTACTGGGGTTAAATATGGTAGGGTTAGTGAAGCAGCATATGTGTTGGACATGAAAAGCAGACTTCAGAGCATTAAGAGTAACACTGCTGTCCCTGTAGCAAATTGCTGGGATACAGCTGTCAATGTGTTTAATCTGAGTACAATTATGTGTTCAGTAAAGACAGCATTACAGTATAAACTACAGTAAAGGACATAAAGAACATCCTGGCCTGTGTTCTTGTCTTGGTGTTTGTCTGTCCTCCCATGAGACAAAGGGACAGACTGCTGCTGTCACTGCCAATGTCCTAATTTTCTATTAGTTACGGATTACCACCAGAGAGAAAGAGTGGTAAGCCCCCATACTTAGCCAGAGACTGACCTGGAAATCTCTCTCTCTCTCTTTACTCTGTCCCTCACCCCCTCTCTTTTTATCCCTCTCTCTCTTTCTTTACTCTGTCCCTCACCCTCTCTCTCTTTCTTCAGTCTGTCCCTCACCCTCTCTCTCCCTCTCTTTTTTTACTGTCCCTCACGTCTCTCCTTTCTCTCTCCCATTACTCTGTCCCTCTCTCGTTCAGTCTCTGTCTCTCTGTTTGATTACTCTTGCTGTCTATCTCTCACCTATCTCTTGCTCTCTCCCTCTTCCCCACTCTCTATCATAAATCTGTCTCATCTCGTTCTCTCTTCAATTCAATTCAATTCAAGGGTCTTTATTGGCATGGGAAACATATGTTAACATTGCCAAAGTAAGTGAGGTAGATAATATACAAAAGTGAAATAAACAATAAAAATGAACAGTAAACATTGCACTTACAGAAGTTCCAAAATAATAAAGACATTACAAATGTTATATTATGTATATATACAGTGTTGTAACAATGTACAAATGGTTAAAGTACAAAAGGGAAAATAAATAAGCATTAATATGGGTTGTATTTACAATGGTGTTTGTTTTTCACTGGTTGACCTTTTCTTGTGGCAACAGGTCACAAATCTTGCTGCTGTGATGGCACACGATGGTATTTCACCCAGTAGATATGGGAGTTTATCAAAATCGGGTTTGTTTTCGAATTCTTTGTGGATCTGTGTAATCTGAGGGAAATATGTGTCTCTAATATCATCATACATTGGGCAGGAGGTTAGGAAGTGCAGCTCAGTTTCTAACTCATTTTGTGGGCAGTGTGCACATAGCCTGTCTTCTCTTGAGAGCCAGGTCTGCCTACGGCGGCCTTTCTCAATAGCAAGGCTATGCTCAAGGCTATGCTCATTCTTCATCTCATCTCATTCTCCTCCCAATCCCTACTTTTATTTGTCTCATTGCTCACACACAGAGACACACACTACCCTCCTCCTGGTACCTTGGCACCACATGAAGGCAGGGGCACTCCCTTTAGGACATTTAATCAGCATTAACACCCATTTGCCTTGAGTTTTAACAGCATGGTGACAACTGATGTCTATGGTTRAGTACTCATGATCAAACCCCCTCTGGGACACCCAGTGCTTGACTTGGGCAGGAGCTCACTGGAGCTGAGTACCGGCACGTCAAATGTTCTATTGCTGGAGTTCCTGTTCCTCTTATAGCATATTAGCTCAAAAGTGTTGTGGAGCTCCTGCACCTAAATGTTAACAGAACCAGCACCCAAAATGAGTACCGGCACATATTTCAGTCCAAGTCAAGCACTGGTGACACCTGAGATTTGATAGGTACATCTCCCTCTTCAAACAACGTCTGACATTTTGTGAGTAAATTAAGATGCTTAGTGGGCATGGGTCCAGGGATTATATAATAAAGGGTACTGTTTAGACTGTACATGTCCTGACAAAGTTGAGCTAAGCTTTTGCCAAGAGGATCACTTTACAAGATTGTGTCCAGAAAGGCGAGGGATTTAGGCCCTGGTGTGGGAGTCCTTTCATGCTCTTCCTTTCCCTTTCCCCAATGTCAAACCATGACCAAGCCCACGCTGAAGCTAAAGATGAGTATAACATGTCATTAACAGTGATTATAGTGCAGGAGGCTTATCTAATAGGAATTCTGTTTATCTCCGTGCTCTGCGTTGAGGCTCCTTTTGGCAGTGTGTGAGAGTCAGATCCTTACACTTCACATGACTTATTAGCCCAAGCAATATGGGATGAAGCCTTACATGCTCAATTAAAGCATTAGCCACCAAAACACAGACGGGGAAAGTTAAAGTGTGTCCTCCACTCATATAAGGGACATCAGGCTCCTCATATTGCAGAACACAACTAGTGCATGCGAGCGACAGTGTATGGTTGTGTGTCTCTGCTAGACATCTCTGTGTATGTTTGTAAGTGCATTTGTATGTCTCTGCTCTCATACGCATGTATAGATATCTGGCTGTGGGGCTACATTTTGTGTGTGTGCTGTGTACTGTATGTGTCATTAATGTATGTGTGTGCATTTATGGCTGTGTGTGTTTGTGTGTGTGTGTGTGTACATGCTCCCTTTGAAGTGAGTCACAAGGTTGACAGTGGTGGAACAGGCCGGCTGGCTGTGGACAAATACTCAGACAGCAAAGCGTCTGCATGTGAGAGAGAAAGAGGATTACACCGTCACCATGTGACCGCCATCAGACAGACCTCTAACAATAGACAGGCTGAGGAGGACCTATCCAGGACAGGAACCTATAGGACCTTGCTGGTAAACACATCCATGGAAAATCACTGGAAAACATCCCTCCGTACACTACCGCCACAGTCAGATAAGGTCTTGTTTTGCAAAGATTTGTATTAGAACGTGCTTGTTGTCATCAGTTAACCCAATCAGTCCCGAGACCCCAGCAGAAAGCAACTTTTAATTTATCAGATTTTTATTTATTTGCATGTCCAGCCCTTATATTTAGTTTTACAATTAAGTATTTTACAATTTTCTTGTCGGGACAACCAGGGATGAAAGTAGAACACATAACAATTTGACATAAACAGTTGCATTCCTGAGTTTCTTTGGACAAATATCAATAAAAGAATAAGGTCAGCCAAAGCAAAAACCTGATCAAAATGAATTCATATGAATTTCATTTATTTATTTTATTTCACCTTTATTTAACCAGGTAGGCCAGTTGAGAACAAGTTCTCATTTACAACTGCGACCTGGCCAAGATAAAGTAAAGCAGTGCGACACAAACGACACAGAGTTACACATGGAATAAACAAACGTACAGTCAAAAACACAATAGAAAAGTCTATATACAGTGTGTGCAAATGAAGTAAGATTAGGGAGGTAAGGCAATAAATAGGCCATAGTGGCGAAATAATTACAATTTAGCAATTACACACTGGAGTGAAAGATGAGAAGAAGATGAATGTGCAAGTAGAGATACTGGGGTGCAAAAGAGCAAAATAAATAAATAAATAATAGTATGTGGATGAGGTAGTTGGATGGGCTATTTACAGATGGGCTATGTACAGGTGCAGTGATCTGTGAGCTGCTCTGACAGCTGATGCTTAAAGTTACTGAGGGAGATATGAGTCTCTAGTTTCAGTGATTTTTGCAATTCGTTCCAGTCATTGGCAGCAGAGAACTGGAAGGAAAGAAGGCCAAAGGAGGAGTTGGCTTTGGGGGTGACCAGTGAAATATACCTGCTGGAGCACGTGCTACGGGTGGGTGCTGCTATGGTGACCAGTGAGCTGAGATAAGGTGGGGCTTTACCTAGCAAAGACTTATAGATGACCTGGAGCCAGTGGGTTTGGCGACGAATATGAAGCGAGGGCCAGCCAACGAGAGCATACAGGTCGCAGTGGTGGGTAGTATATGGGGCTTTGGTGACAAAACGGATGGCACTGTGATAGATTGAATCCAATTTGCTGAGTAGAGTGTTGGAGGCTATTTTGTAAATGACATCACTGAAGTCAAGGATCGGTAGGATAGTCAGTTTTACGAGGGTATGTTTGGCAGCATGAGTGAAGGATGCTTTGTTGAAAAATAGGATGCTGATTCTAGATTTAATTTTGGATTGGAGATGGTTGATGTGAGTCTGGAAGGAGAGTTTACAGTCTAACCAGACACCTAGGTACTTGTAGTTGTCAACATATTCTAAGTCAGAACCGTCCAGAGTAGTGATGCTAGACGGGCGGTCAGGTGCGGGTTGAAGAGCATGCATTTAGCTTTACTTGCATTTAAGAGCAGTTGGAGGCCACGGAAGAAGGTTGTATGGCATTGAAGCTRGTCTAGAGGTTTATTTAACACAGTGTCAAAAGAAGGGCCAGAAATATACAGAATGGTGTCGTCTGCGTAGAGGTGGATCAGAGAATCACCAGCAGCAAGAGCGACATCTTTGATGTATACAGAGAAGAGAGTTGGCCCAAGAATTGAACCCTGTGGCACCCCCATAGAGACTGCCAGAGGTCCGGACAACCCTCCGATTTGACACACTGAACTCTGTCTGAGAAGTAGTTGGTGAACCAGGCGAGGCAGTCATTTGAGAAACCAAGGCTGTTGAGTCTGCCGATAATAATGCAGGGATTGACAGAGTCGAAAGCCTTGGCCAGGTCGATGAAGACGGCTGTACAGTATTGTCTTTTATCAATGGCGGTTATGATATCGTTTAACAGCTTGAGCTGAGGTGCACCCATGACCAGCTCGGAAACCAGATTGCATAGCAGAGAATGTACGGTGGGATTCGAAATGGTCGGTTTCAAAATGGTTGGTTATCTGTTTGTTAACTTGGCTTTCGAAGACTTTAGAAAGGCAGGGTAGGATAGACATAGGTCTGTAACAGTTTGGGTCTAGGGTGTCTCCCCCTTTGAAGAGGGGGATGACCGCGGCAGCTTTCCAATCTTTAGGGATCTCAGATGATACGAAAGAGAGGTTGAACAGGCTAGTAATAGGGGTTGCAACARTTGCGGCGGGTAATTTTAGAAAGAGAGGGTCCAGATTGTCTAGCCCAGCTGATTATTTGGGGGCCAGATTTTGCAACTCTTTCAGAACATCAACTATCTCGATTGGGGTGAAGGAGAAATGGGGGAGGCTTGGGCAAGTTGCTGTGGGGGGTGCAGAGCTGTTGACCAGGGTAGAGGTAGCCGGGTGGAAAGCATGGCCAGTTGTTGAAAGATTCTTATTGAAATTCTCGATTATCGTAGATTTATCGGTGGTGGAAGTGTTTCCTAGCCTCAGTGCAGTGGGCAGCTGGGAAGAGGTGCTCTTATTCTACATGGATTTTACAGTGTCTCAGAACTTTTTGGAATTTATGCTACAGGATGCAAACTTCTGTTTGAAAAAGCTAGCCTTTGCTTTCCTAACTGCCTGTGTGTATATTGGTTCCTAACTTCCCTGAAAAGTTGCATATCGTGGGGATTATTCGATGCTAATGCAGTACTCCACAGGATGTTTTTGTGCTGGTCAAGGGCAGTCAGGTCTGGAGTGAACCAAGGGTCATATTTTCTCTTAGTTCACATTTTTTTGAATGGGGCTGTAACGATTTTCTTCTTGGGATGAAGGAGAGGACCAAAATGCAGCGTAGCCAGTGCTCAACATGTTWAATTAAACAATAACCATGAACACTTAACAAATAACAAACCGTGAAAACCGAGACAGTCCTATCTGGTGCAGAACAAACACAGAGACAGGAAACAAACACCCACAAAATCCCAACACAAAACAAGCCTCCTATATATGATTCTCAATCAGGGACAACGATTACCATCTGCCTCTGATTGAGAACCATATTAGGCTGGACATAGAAACAGACAAACTAGACACACAACATAGAATTCCCACCCAGCTCACGTCCTGACCAACTAAACACATACAAAACAACAGAAAACAGGTCAGGAACGTGACAGGGGCAACCTTATTTAAGATGGCGAGGAAAGCACTTTAAAGAATAACCAGGCATCCTCTACTGACGGAATGAGGTCAATATCCTTCCAGGATACCCGGGCCAGGTCGATTAGAAAGGCTTGCTTGCTGAAGTGTTTTAGGGAGCTGTAAGTACAGAAATTGTTTGCTCAGTGGGAAATTAATATCCAATTAATCAGTGACAGCAACGATTTGAGCATATTACAGCACTATAACCTGTACATCCACACATTGACTCTGTACTTGTACCCCCTGTATATAGCCTCCTTGTGATTTTATTGTGTTACATTTTTTTTAACTTCAGTTTATTTAATAAATATTTTCTTAAAACTGCATTGTTGGTTTAGGGCTTGTAAGTAAGCATTTCACGGTAAGGTGAAAACCTGTGAAAACCTGTTGTCTTCGGCACATGTGACAAATACAATTTGATTCGATTTGATTATGTCCAGGGATTTCTTATGATATTTTATGTAGAAGAACCCCTTACCTTCAAATTATTCTTGTGTAGCTGGTGATAGAGCAAAAAATGTTGCATGTACGTCTTTGTCTTCGTTACAGTCTCAGCTTTTCATAGATAGCTTTTTATAGTTTGTAGTTTTTATAGTTTGTAGCTCAAACCATTTTGTAAATAGACCCAGCACCGGGCCCCGCCCTTGTCTCACAAACACCACTCTAGCTTAGCCCCAGTTAATCACACAGATTAATAAAAAAAAGATATATATACAATTGAAGTCAGAAGTTTACAAACACCTTAACCAAATACATTTAAACTCAGTTTTTCACAATTCCTGACATTTAATCCTAGTAAAAATTCCCTGTCTTAGGTCAGTTAGGATCACCACTTTATTTTAAGAATGTGAAATGTCAGAATAATAGTAGAGAGAATGATTTATTTAAACTTTTATTTCTTTCATCACATTCCCAGTGGGTCAGAAGTTTACATACACTCAACTAGTATTTGGTAGCATTGCCTTTAAATTGTTTAACTTGGGTCAAACGTTTCAGGTAGCCTTCCACAAGCTTCCCACAATAAGTTGGGTGAATATTGGCCCATTTCTCGTGACAGAGCTGATGTAACTTAGTCAGGTTTGTAGGTTTTAGGCCTACTTCCTCGCACATGTTTTTTAATTTCTGCCCACAATTTTTCTATAGAATTGAGGTCAGGGCTTTGTGATGGCCACTCCAATACCTTGACTTTGTTGTCCTTAAGCCATTTTGCCACAACTTTGGAAGTATGCTTGGGGTCATTTGTCACGCCCTGACCTTAGAGATCCTTTTTATGTCTCTATTTTGGTTTGGTCAGGGTGTGAGTTTTGGTGGGCATTCTATGTTTTGTGTTTCTATGATTTTCTATTTCTATGTTTTGGCCGGGTATGGTTCTCAATCAGGGACAGCTGTCTATCGTTGTCTCTGATTGGGAACCATYCTTAGGTAGCCTTTTTCCCCACCTGTCTTTGTGGGAAGTTGACTTTGTTTAGGCCACATAGCCTTTGAGCTTCACGGTTTGTTTTCGTAGTGTTTATTGTTTTGTTCGGCGTCATTTTGATTTAACTAAAGAAAATGTACGCTCACCACGCTGCACCGTGGTCCTCATCTTTCAACAGCCGTGACATCATTGTCCATTTGGAAGACCCATTCACGACCAAGCTTTAGCTTCCTGACTGATGTCTTGATGTTGCTTCAATATATCAACATACATTTCCATTCTCATGATGCCATCTATTTTGTGAAGTGCACCAGTCCCTCCTGCAGCAAAACACCCCCACAACATGATGCTGCCACGTGCTGCCACATGCCCCGTGCTTCACGGTTGGGAGGGTATTCTTCGGCTTGCAAGCGTCCCCCTTTTCCTCCAAACATAACGATGGTCATTATGGCCAACCAGTTCTATTTTTGTTTCATCAGACCAGAGGACGTTTCTCCAAAAAGTACGATCTTTGTCCCCATGTGCAGTTGCAAACCGTAGTCTGGCTTTTTCTATGTCAGTTTTGGAGCAGTGGCTTCTTCCTTGCTGAGCTGCCTTTCAGGTTAAGTCGATATAGGACTCGTTTTACTGTGGATATAGATACTTTGCACCAGTTTCCTCCAGCATCTTCACAAGGTCCTTTGCTGTTGTTCTGGGATTGATTTGCACTTTTCACACCAGTATGTTCATCTCTAGGAGACAGAACACGTCTCCTTACTGAGCGGTATGAKYGCTGCGTGGTCCCATGCTGTTTATACTTGCGTACTAATGTTTGTACAGATGAACATGGTACCTTCAGGCATTTGGAAATTGCTCCCAAGGATGAACCAGAACCATGCAGGTCTACAGTTTTTTTTCTGAGGTCTTGGCTGATTCCTTTTGATTTTCCCATGATGTCAAGCAAAGAGGCACTGAGTTTGAAGGTAGGCCTTGAAACACATCCACAGGTACACCTCCAATTGACTCAAATGATGTCAGTTAGCCTATCAGAAGCTTCTAAAGCCATGACATAATTTTCTTGAATTTTCCAAGCTGTTTAAAGGCACAGTCAACTTAGTGTATGTAAACGTCTGACCCACTGGAAATGTGATACATTGAATTATAAATGAAATAATCTGTCTAAACAATTGTTGGAAAAATTACTGTCATGCACAAAGTAGATGTGCTAACCGACTTGCCAAAACTATAGTTAACAAGAAATTTGTGGAGTGTTTGAAAAACGAGTTTTAATGACTCCAACCTAAGTGTATGTAAACTTCCGACTTCAACTGTATGTTTTCAGCAGACACTCTTATGCATAGCGCTTTACAGGAGCAATTAGTGTCAAGTGCCTTACTCAATGTCATATCTACTCCAGCTCCTACCCTTCGACGCGCGACGTTTCCAGAATACTAACCACTTGTCCTGGGATTCATCATTACACACATTTGGCATCCTTCATTATGCGCACAGGCAGATCATCATGATTCACACCTGGACTCCATTACCTTTCTCATTAACTCCCCTTTATATGTTCCTCCCTTTTGTTCTTTCCTCAGTCGGTATTGTTTCCTGTTTTCATGCTATCGCACCACTGTTACGCTGTCGTGTTTCATGTTTGTTGTTTTATTAAACGGTTCACCTGCTTCTCAACTCCCAGCGTCATCGTTACAGAATACTGACTCAAACCATGGAAGCAGGAGGAAATTCAGTACATCAGCCCATTCTTCAACCCGCTCAAGTCAGCGATGCCCATTTATCCCTCCCAGATAAATATGACTTCACACCATCCAAATGCCGTGGTTTCCTACTTCAGTGCTCCCTCTATTTTCACATCAGAGGGGAGCTCCCACCACCGAGAGGTCCAAGGTTGCCACGGTCTCGGCTGACTTTGCGGGCGTTGAAATGGGTTACGGCCATCTGGGAGAGAGGAGAGGAGGAGCTGGATTCTTATGAGGAGTTCATGGCTCTGTTTGTTTAAATGTATTTTTGATAATTCCCCAGAGGGCAGAGAGGGAGGTGAGCAGCTACTGCAATTACGGCAGGGGAACCAGACGGCTGCTGAGTACGGGCACACCTTTCGGACTATAGCAGCATCCAGTGGATGGAATGAGCCSGCACTTCAGACGGAACTGGCCTGTCAAGACGACAACCTCACCTTGGAGGCCCTCATTGAGATGGCCATCCATCTGGATAATCTACTTCGGGGGTGCCAGTACTCTCATAATTTCTCTCCCTCCCTCAGTGAACACTCGGGATCAGAGCCTGAACCCATGGAGGTAGGGGTCACTCGTCTCCCCTTGGCGGAGTGCCGCAGACGGATACAGCTGGGGCTGTGTCTGTACTGTGGACAAGGAGGGCACGAGCTCCAGAGGTGTCCGGCATGTCCCAATCCGGGATCCACAGGAGCAAGGGGACGGTCACGTGAGACTCCAGCACCTAGGGCAGGAGTGAGTATTCCATCTTCATCACTGTCTACTAGGCCCTTTTTGGTGTCCATTACACTATCTGACTGTCCCTCATGTTCTGTGTCAACAGCGTTAGTGGATTCCGGTGKCGCTCGGAACTTTATTGACCAGACCCTTGTCTCCTCTCTTAACATCAACTCATACCCGCTCTCCTCTCCTTTCCCAATTCAAGCCCTGGATAGTCYGCCTCTAGGATCCGGAACCATCACCTACATCACTCAACCTCACCATGGAGTCCACTCATCAGGAAAATATCCCCTTCATCACCAGTGCACCAGTTCACAAGATCATCCTCTGCCTCCCTTGGCTTCAATGCCATAACCCTATCATTTCATGGTCGAGGATGAGAATCACAGACTGGTCACCTGAATGCTGGAGGACCTGCTTCCCTGTCCCCTGTGGTTCCAAGTCGGTTGAGAGTCCTGTGGTTGCCCTTCAGCCCAACATCCTGGAGGTATACAAGGACCACCGGGAAGTATTCTCCAAGACCCGCGCCACCTGTCTTCCTCCTCATCACCCCTGGGACTGTGCCATTGATTAGGATTACTTCCAAGAGGCATTCCAACAAGGTTTCATCCACACATCCACTTCCTCTGCGATGGCTGATTTCTTCTTTGTGGACAAGAAGGATGGAAGGTTACGCCCATACAGCACGATGTCTGGCCACTACGAGTACTTGGTGATGCCATTTGGCTTAGCCAATGCTCTGTCAGTGTTCCAGGCATTCGTGAACGAGGTGTTCAGGGACATGCTCGGACGCCAGGTGGTCGTGTATATTGCTGACATCTTGGTCTACTCGGCTACCCTGGAGGATCACATCATTCACGTTCGAACAGCCCTGGAATACCTCTTGGCTAATCACCTGTTCATCAAGGCTGAGAAGTGCCAATTCCATCAGAAGGCTGTCTCCTTCCTAGGGTAACAAATCAGCCCACAGGGAGTAAGGATGGACAACAAGGTAGATGCGGTTAGGTCATGGCCAGTCCCAACCACCATAAAGGGGTTACAACGTTTTTTGGGGTTTGCCAACTTTTACCATCGCTTCATCAGGAACTTCAGCTCTCTCACCGTTCCTCTCACCTCTCTCCTCAAGGGTGGGCCTCGTAGGTTGGTGTAGAGCCCAGCAGCCGACGAGGTCTTTCATCTCCTCAAGGGACGTTTCACCTCCACCCCATTGCTCAAACACCCAGATCCTACGTTATCCTTTGTGGTTGAAGTGGACGCGTCAGAGGTGGGCGTGGGGGCAGTTTTGTCTCAACCACAGGGTAACCCATTGAAATTGTATCCATGTGCATTCTTCTCTAAGAAACTGTCCCCCGCAGAGAGAAATTACGACATCGGCGATCGTGAGCTCCTGGCAGTGAAGTTGGCAATAGAGGAGAGGAGACACTGGCTGGGGGGCGCCAAGGAACTTTTCGTCATCCTCACRGACCATCAGAACCTGGAGTATATACGGACAGTGAGGAGACTGAATCCGCGCCAAGCAGATGGGCACTTTTCTTCACCAGGTTCGACTTCACGCTGACCTATCGCCCAGGTTCCAAGAACATCAAGGCCGATGCCCTGTCCAGTATCTACGATTCGGGAGAGGGTCCTGTCCAGAGTGCACCTATAATCCCATCCCGAGTCGTAGGTCCAGTGGCCTGGGARGTAGATGTAGACATCCGCCAGGCTTCAGAGAGGGAGCCCGTACCCCTGAACTGTCCTCCTGAGCGCATCTACTTTCCCACAGGGATAAGTGATTGGCTGCTGACCTGGGCACACACAGCTGTCGTCGCTGGACATCCAGGTGTTTCTCAAACTATCCACTCCATCGCTGAGAGGGACTGGTGGCCCACCTTGGCGCAGGTTGTAACTCGTTATGTCAACTCTTGTTCCGTATGTGCCCAAACCAAGTCCCTCCGGAATGCACCAGCAGCTTCCGTGACTCAGCGACACTGGTCTCATCAATCCATTGACTTTGTAACCGATCTCCCCTCCTCTGATGGTTTCACCACCATTCGGGTGGTAGTGGATAGATTTTCATGTAGTCATGTAGTTTAATCCCTCTTCCTGGTCTTCTCACTGCTTTCCAGGTCGTTGAGGCACTCTTCCAGCAGTTCTTCCGGTATTATGACCTTCCAGAGGACATTGTCTCCAACCGTGGGCCCCAATTCACATCATGAGTATGGAGGGACTTCATGGAGAAGTGCMGTGTCACGGTCAGCCTCACTTCAATCCAACTGGCTGGTGGAGAGGATGACCCAGGAACTGGGGAGGTTCCTGAGGAGTCACTGTCAGGACCGGCAGGGTGAGTGGACATGATTTCTTCCATGGGCAGAGTACACCCAGAACTTGCTGTGTCACTCCTCCACTYGGTTGACCACCTTCCAGTGTGTTCTGGGTTTTCAGACGGCTKTGGCCCCCCGGGGCCAGACCAAAGCTCCTGCAGTTGACGAGTGGTTCTGGCACGCAGAAGAAGTGTGTACGATGCGAATGTGAGACTCCAGCGCGCTGTCTACCATCAAAAGGAACAGGCAGACCACCACAGCAGTGAACACTGTTCCACCCTGGGGATCGTGTCTGGCTTTCTACCAGGAACCTCCCAGTCCGCCTGCCCTGCAAGATACTGAGCCCCCAGTTTGTGGGGCCGTTCAAGGTTCTCCGGAGGGTCAACGAGGTGACGTATAGGTTACAGTTGCCCAGTCACTCGTATCTCACCCTCATTTCATGTCTCCCTTCTCAGGCCGGTGGTTCCTGGTCCGTAGCTGATGCTGTCCCCCACGACACCCCACCACCTCCCCTGGACATCGAGGGGAGTCCGGTGTATGCTGTCAGATCCCTACTGGACTCCTGGCATCGTGGGGGTCGGCTCCAGTATCTGGTGGACTGGGAGGGGTATGGCCCAGAGGAGCGGTGTTGGGTTCCGGTGGAGGACATTCTGGATCCCAACATCATCCGTGATTTCCACCTTCACCGCCCGGACTGACCCGCTCCTCGGGGTCGCCCCCCTGGTCTGCGTCATCCGGTGGCAGGAGCGCGCGTCGGGGGGGGGGGGTACTGTCACGTCTGCTTCTCCCCTCCGGTGCACGACGTCGCCAAAATACTAACCACCAGTCCCTGGATTCATTATTACGCACACCTGGCATCCTTCATTATGCGTACCTGCAGATCATTATGATTCACACCTGGACTCCTTTACCTTCCTCATTACCTCCCCTTTATATGTCCATCCCTTATGTTCATTCCTCAGTGGGTATTGTTTTCATGCTATCTCGCCACTGTTTCGCTGTCTTGTTTGTTGTTTTATTAAACGTTTCACCTGCTTCTCGACTCACAGCGTCATCGTTACACTCAAGGGCACATACAACAGATTTTTTCACTGTGTCGGCTTGGGGATTCAAACCAGCAACCTTTTAGTTACTGGCCCAACACTCTTATATTAGGCTACCGACTAATGGTTGCTATCTCTGGATGCAGAAGTAATAGACAAATGCAATGGTACAACCCAGAAGTCTCAAACACAATGTTTAAAAGGGGTTAGAAGTGGGTTTATCTAATTGTAAGATATCAATTAAGGAATCAGTAAATTGCATGTAAAGTCTACGGCTAGTTAGTGATCTGGCACATTTTCCTAAGGGTGATACTCTAAAAGTTTTCTCTTTCTGTAATTTCACGCCACACAAAGTTAAAATATTAAAGCTGTTACTATGTATTTCCTATCCCTGATAGTGACTAGTGTAACTGGAACAGTCACTGTCACAGATTACTTTTTGCATGCTTAATTAACCAAGTTAACCTATTGAATAATTGACCAGTTGTGTGACCTGAATAGTTGTATTTAAGCTCACTGTGCTTCTGCCCACAAGAAGTGATGAAGTACATTGGTATAATGGAGTTTTGGTTTGGTTAGAGCACAAGGCTACAGTACAAAAGTCTATGAGCTCAAAAAGTTAAAGATAAGATCAAGACAAGATGGATGCTTGCCTTGATTTGAACTGCCTTTGATTTGAACTGCACTTGATTTGAACTGCCCTTGATTTGATCGCAAATGCAGCTGCTACAAGAAACAGAATTTATGGAATGGGACATTTTGCAAAAAGCCATGCCTAAAACAAAATGTATTTAAAGCCTGTTGTCTGCCGTTACTGAATTCGCACTGCCTGCACAACACAGATCCAAGAAACTGTCATATAAACACCTTGTTACCAAACCTCCAGCATTAAGCTTATTCAGAATGACACCTCCCTTGGCAGTTAGGTAAATAGTGGTCTTGCACAAGGTAGGCTYTTACACAACTATAAGGCTGATATGGAACAACAAAGATATGATATCACAAAGCAATCTCATCAGGTGATCCAGATTCCAAATACAGCTTTAGGAGTGTTCCCACCATTTTGTTCATGTCACTGGTGAAAAAAATCCATATTCTTGTRTCATGTAACATGTTCAGAAGCTACTTTAGATGCAAGTTCAGTTGCAGTCGCAAACACTGGTCCAAAACAGAGTAGTCTTGAAACAACTTCCTCTTTCTCTGCCATTTCCCATTTCGCTTAGAGAAAATAGTGGGCCCTGCTGACAGAGCATATTGTTCTCTTAGGGGAAATGGGTGCTGAAACTCAGGGACTGGGTGGCCTGACAACAGTCTTTGCTTTACAAGAGGCACTTTGGCTAAAAGGCTGCGCCAAGGTACCCAGTACAGGCCACCATGGCTGCTGCCCATCTGCACAAACAATAAAGAAAGGCTCTTTTTGATTCAATTCTGAAGATGAAAAAAACCCGGCATGTAGCCTTGAACCGGCTACTCAATGTTACACAAGAAATGGGTCATTGTTAGAGTGCCCGAAATCACATAATTTCCCGATTGAGGTAAACAGTTTAACAACAGATAGCATGCGGTTTGGGAGTAAAATATCACTTTCTGTGGTTCAGGTATAGAAATGTAACCTCTCTGTAGAATGCATAGCATTTGGTGTGACTAGTTTCCCCCTGTGATTTGCTGACTGTTCCCCTTACCCCTGACTAGTGTGTCCCACAAAGCTCCGCCATGCCAACACGTGGTCTTGCCATCTGTTTGGGTAAGGTTGGTTGTCTGTCAGCATTGGATTAGTCTACTAAAGTGCAATGAACCAATATGCACTGAGCTGAACAAACATACAAAGTTGTGTTTTCATATTAGGCTACTTTGAAAAATGGGATAGGCCTGATGTTCTTAGGTTGTGCAATACTAAAGACAAATGTGATGGAACTTACATTTAGGACCATTTTTCCTATCATCAACCAGGTCCTTGCTTATGTTTTAGGTATTATTGTTCATAGCTATGTGGGTTATAGTTATTGTAATGTTTCACTGGTTACCAAAGCCTGTGATGAAAACGCCACAGCAGTCCCTCATGTCCTTTGTCCTTTCCATTCCTTTCTTGGCTGAGTTTGTGAGTCCACATGCATGCCTTGCTTTGAGACTTGATCGAGCCAGATGAGGTGAGAGCGTCGAGCGGTTCAAATTAGCGGGAACCTGTCACTTTAAGAATAAACTCTCCTGTTGCATGGGGAAGCTGGTGATTTTCCACTCAAACTCATATTAAACGCGCACCCGCTCTCAGAAACAAAGGTCAGAGAGAGAGAGAGAACTCGTGTAATTCATTTCCGATGCAATTGTTTTATTGAGCACTCACAGCACAACACAAGTTTAAGGGACAGCTCGAGCTATAAAATTATCTGGCAGGTAATTAAGCATCATCTTTACCCATCAGAGAGATAAGTAATAGCAAATTAGATTGTTGTTTGTATGTTCTTAATGTATAGGCTAATATTCACATTATTTTCATGATATAAGTCATATTATGATTTATATTATCTGAATAGAGCAGCCAATGTATGTTCTGTAACAATTCCTCAAGGTTTTGGACTGAAATATACATGTTGTTCTTTGATGTTTTCAAATATAAAAGTAAGTGTCCTCTTGGGAATCTCTCTCCCTGCTTGATAATGTTTTATTTGAAGTGATGCTAATAATTGCTGTGTGTATAAAACCTAATTATGCGGTGCGTGTGTCTGTGAGCGCACATGATGTGTAGGCTAAAAACACCATAGCTTGGACATCAACCCAAGGGCGCTTTATATTGCTTTTGGACGTCAAACTATTTAATTAAAGCCAATGTTTTTAGATATTTGATTTGTCATAAYATTATGACAAAATGCAACATTAAAGTATAGGTATATTTTGGTTGCCATTGCCTTTGTGAGTGCGCTTCCGCGTTTAAAATTCTATAAATGAATAGGCTATATTTCCTACACTATAGCATTGCTTTTTATAATGCGATGCATTCTAAGAGGTCAACTTTTGGGGTTTGGGGTGGCTGTATTGCCTTCAAGCCTTCACACTCCTTTACGATGTTACTGTCTGTCTCTCCCACGTGTGCCTTCTTAATCTAACCTAGTCTATATTCGATGGATTGGTTTTGTCAAAGTGCAATGATGATGAGGACTGTTATTTGAAAGACGATGCTGTTTGTGAATTAGTTGTGACGGTTTAAGATGGTTTTAATACCCATTAACAGGTTGTACATTTTAACCCACTTATTTTGTCTTCACTCTGCCTGACAGTCGCAACTCTCGACAGAGAAACAGGCATTGATTGAGATTGAGGCGTGTCCTTTTGGTACCATATTTTTTTAGAAACAACAATGTTGTAGTTTGCCATCCGTTGATGAGAATGGATCGACTCTCGCCCTCCATTGGCTTTTGTACGACTTGAAAGAGGTGACGTTTTATGAATCAGATAATGACATTTCAAATTTGCTGCACCTTTTGGATAAATACTTATTGATGTGTTGGTTGAGTCTTTGAGACACTGACACAATAGGCTGTAGTAGGCTAGTCTACAAACTAATGTGTCATAAAGATGAAGATGGCTTGTGTTTTTGTTTTGTATGTCAAGAGTGGATTATGAAACTAGGCATTGCTCTATTTCCTAACCATTGTCTTGGGTCTTTCCCAACCAACCATGAATGAGTTGTTGACAGTAGCCAAGCATACACTTACAGTGATGCTGAAAATATGATGCTTTCTCACAGAAGCCTGTTTACAAAGAATCAAAGGATAATGTGAAATCAATAGATATGTGCATTTTATTTACATTGTATAACTGCATATTACCATGTTGATTCTTCATCTCATATTGTCTTCATTATATGATCAATCATTATATCTACCCTTTTTATTTTTTTTAACTCAAATGGGCCCTTGTTGAAGAAGACATCAAAAGGGCTAACTGTATTGAGTTTTCTGTCATATGAATATGTAATACACTGCAGCTATACTGATGTGTGCACCTTATTACTGAGCCAGTATGCAATATTCCACACCTATCAAAATAACAGTGCCATGGGGTCAAGCATCAGGCTACATTATCCCACGTCTCTGTTATCTGACATACAGTGCATTCGTAAATTATTCAGACCCCTTGACTTTTTCCACATTTTGTTACGTTACAGCCTTATTCTAAAATTGATTTTCCTCATCAATCTACACACAATACCCCCATAATGACAAAGCAAAACCAGGTTTTTAGAAATGTACATAAATATCAATATCAATATCATTTACATAAGTATTCAGACCCTTTACTCAGTACTTTGTTGAAGCACCTTTTGACAGCGATTACAGCCTTGAGTCTTCTTGGGTATGACGCTACAAGCTTGGCACATGGGTATTTGGGGAGTTTCTCCCATTCTTCTCTGCAGATCCTATCAAGGTCTGTCAGGTCGAATGGGAAGTGTCGCTGCACAGCTATTTTCAGATCTCTCTAGAGATGTTCGATTGGGTTCAAGTCTGGACTCTGGCTGGGCCACTCAACTGCATTCAGAYKCTTGTCCCGAAGCCACTCCTGCATTGTCTTGGCTGCGTGCTTAGGGTCATTGTCCTGTTGGAAGGTGATCATTTGCCCCAGTCTGAGGTCCTGAGCGCTCCAAAGCAGGTTTTTATCAAGGATCTCTCTGTACTTTAGTCCGTTCATCTTTCCCTCTATCCTGACTAGTCTCCCAGTACCTGCCACTGGAAAACATCCCAACAGCATGATGCTGCCACCACCATGCTTCACCGTAGGGATGGTGCCAGGTTTCCTCCAGACYTGACGCTTGTCATTCAGGCCAATCTTGGTTTCATCAGATAAGAGAATCTTATTTCTCATGGTCTAAGAGTCATTAGGTGCCTTTTGGCAAACTCCAAGCGGGCTGTCATGTGCCTTTTACTGAGGAGTGTCTGCCGTCTGGCCACTCTATCGGGTTCTTGGTCACCTCCCTGACCAATGCCCTTCTCCCCCGCTCAGTTTGGCCGTGTGGCCAGCTCTATGAAGAGTCTTGGTGGTTCCAGACTTCTTCCATTTAAGAATCATGGAGGCCACTGTGTTATTGGGGACCTTCAATGCTGCAGAAATGTTTTGGTACCCTTCCCCAGATCTGTGCCTCGACACAGTCCTGTCTCGGAGCTCTATGGACAATTCCGTCGACCTCATGGCTTGGTTTTTGCTCTGACATGCACTGTCAACTGTTGGACTTTATATAGACAGGTGTGTGCCTTTCCAAATCATGTCCAATCAATTGCATTTACCACAGGTGGACTCCAATCAAGTTGTAGAAACATCTCAAGGATGATCAATGGAAACAGGATGTACCTGAGCTCAATTTCGAGTCTCATAGTCTGAATACTTATGTAAATAAGGTATTTCTGTTTTTCTATTTTTAATGCATTTGCAAAAAATTCTAAAAACCTGTTTTCGTTTTGTCATTATGGAGTATTGGGTGTAGATTGATGAGAAAAAACAGTATTTTATKAATTTTAGAACAAGGCTAAATGTAACAAAATGTGGAAAAAGTCAAAGGGTCCGAATACTTTCCGAATGCACTGTAGCTCTCCCTTCTGATATGTAAAATGGACATTTGTTATTGGATTACCCCTTTAATATATTCCATTTGCTTAAACACAAATGTTGTGCAAGACAAAACCCCTTGAGGTGGATCCAGTTGTTTCCAATGGGATCCGGAGAGCTGGTTTGGGATGCTTGGCTGTTATTTGCTTGGCTCTTTTCTATAATATCATGCTACACGGTAACATCCTYTCATGTTGATATAGAGGGTCCGCCCTCACAGATTATCTTGATTTGATCTTGATCTGCTGAATGTAAAGAGTAAAAAAAAAACTCCCCCTGGACTGTTGTCTCCAGGCAAGCTGCATCAGTTCAATTTGATCTTCTCATCACAGAATTCGAAGCCAGGACAAGCACTCCAGCTCCATAAATCTATTATATTACATAATAGCGAATGTGTGCGGTCCACTGTATATCCAAATAAGGGTGGTATGGGGTGGGGTGAGTAGAAATTATAGAAGCAAAGCTACAAGTGAGCCTACATAGTAATTGGTTTGGACAACGTTTAATACTCCACTRAATTAAGTAATTGAGGAATGGTTTGGCTGTTATAAAACATGCAGACAAGGCTTTTTTTTTTCAACCATGCCCAGCGCATGAGGGGCACATGATTTGTCATAAACAGAAGATATACCTTTGACTAAAGGTCTTATCAAATCATTTGATAGAATCAAAGACTGTAAACTGTCTTTAATTGCAGTTGCAAATGAGAACTTGTTCTCAACTAGCCTACCTGGTTAAATAAAGTTGAAAAAAAWTWATAAATGCTTCAGTCTCAGAAGATAATGTCAACAGTCTAAGACCACAATGCAGTGGAATAAAGTAAAATAAACAAAAATCTATTCTGAGATTTGCGATGACGCCCCAATTTTTATCAAGAAAAGTTAAGGGTCTGCAGTTTAATATAAAAATGTGGCTTGACTTTACATTGACTGACAATTTAAAGCAACTGTGTGAAACAGGAGCTCTGTCACACTCCTACTCCTCTGTTGTCTGCCAATTTGTAACGGAACACAAGACAAATCTCAAGGAAACTCATTCACAGTATAACTTTGGTTTCTTTAACATTATGTAACAGAAGGTTTCTTTGCACTATGCAAAACAATGTGAGTTGTTGTATTTTTCCAGAAGTGGCAAGGATATTCGCAATCTGGAAATATCATTTGAAGTAACTACTTCTGTGTGTGTGTAAAAGCCTGCCAATAGCCAAGCCCTGTCTTCTGTCAAAAGGATTGCTCAAATCCTGTAGTCAAGTTTAACACTGTTTTTTAATTACCGTGCCAGCTATTGTACACGTGAGATCCTTTATGAGTATATTATGGTGTCTAAACAGAACAGGGAAGAATACAGGAACCATCACCTTATTAGGTGTTGTTATAGAGTGTGCTGTACCTGGTTTACGTTTCAGAGATAACCTGGCACACGCCATGTCAAAATGGAGCAGAAGGCTCCCAAAGACACCACAGAGACACTTCCCTGATTATATCCTGCCCCTGATTTAAGAAAACTATATTTATATTCACAAACAGTTCCCATAGAGATATTTGAAAGTCTTTGCTGTGATGTGAAATGATACAGTCTCAAGCAGTTATCATAGGAAATGTCCCACATTTCCAATGCTATGTGGAAGTGGGACATTAAGACAGTAATACATGAAAAGTTAGCATGGTCAGCCAAGCCAGTCATCAGTCCCTTCCTTCAGTCCCTGTCCAGCCACCACCCCTTACCCACATAATGTTTTATGAGGGCTTCTTTCTCCTGCCTGGAAGCTGTCCCATGAGGCTTGATTTCCCCTGCATGCTGCTGCTCATGGCCTACTACTCTGTTCACACCCTCACTCCCTCCCTCCCCCTTCCTATCCTGTCATCTGTTTCAGTTACGTGAATAAGAGGTGCCTGTGACACATGCAGGGCAAAGCATTCAGCCCCAGTCCCTCACTGTGTGTGTGTGTTGGGGGGGGGGGGTGTTGTAAGTGGGAAGTGGAAATTTACAGTCCCGAATCAGTATCTGGAGAGTTGGTCCGCGACTGCGAGGCTGTGCCCAATCTCCACATAGGATTTAATTGTCTTTAGCTGAGGGCGGGACTCGCTGTCAGCTCCACTTCTTGTGAGCAGTGTTGGCATAAAGACATTCAGTACAGAGGAATGGTGACAGCTGAGAGAGAAGCATACTACATATATCCACAGCCATGAAGGAAATGTAAGTCCCTGGAATTACTCAACTGAAATAATAAAATAGCTTTATCTAAATCTTTATGTCAAGTGATTATTAAGGTCTGTTTTGGGATGCTTTTTGTTTAATCTGAATGGAAAATTTCATGTAAGTACTTAGAAACCCTCGAATTAGCATATTTGAAATGGCTTTGTTAATGCTTTGTTTGAGTGTGAAAGGGGGAACTACTTCACAAAGACTAAGGATTGCATTCAGTCCTTTATTTCCATTTGCCTTTTATCTTTTGCAATGCATGTTTGTTACAGAATCTTTCTTTATGTTTGATTGGATGCTAAGTTGGTGATGTGTCTAATGCGGTGTTTTCAGATAATCACAGTGTGATGTTTTAGAAGGGTTTGAGAATGTCTGGTCAAGGGTGTCTGGGTGGGTCATGTGGCAGATCCCATGGACTGTTTGCCTTAAGTCTGACGGCAGACAGCCTCCCAGCARCCAGCAGGTGAAAGCACATAGAGCAAGAGAGGGATAGAGGGATAGAGAGAGGAAGAGAAATAGAGTGCGTGAGAGCTGATACAGTTATGTAATGAGGTTTGAGAGTGGAAAGCAATTCAAGTTGACTTGTCATGCATAGCAGAGACAGAGAGAACCTGGAAAATGACAGCAGAATGAGCAGAGCGATGGAGAGGACCATAACTGGAGCTGGATTTAGTAATGCTGTGTAGTTGTAGCTCAAACAGCCATTTAAAGGGCAATTTCACAATTTTTCAACTTCATATTCATCTCCAGCACCACCCCAACATCAATTGATGTGAAAGTGTTGCGTGTCTATGTGTTGTAGTAAAAAAGATAGAGGAAGATAAGTGTTTCCAGTGACACCATCAGTGTGCATCGTGTGATTTTAACCAATTATGAGTAGGCATTGCCCACTAATTGTCTACTAATTAGTTGATGATGTCATTGGAAACACTAATCTGCATATCTTTTTTAATACAAAACATAGAAATGATCCACTTTCACATATGTTGATGTTGGGGTGGTGCTGGAGATTATGAATATGAAGTTAAAATGAAATTTCCCTTTAATTATTTAATTAACTAATAAGTAGTTATTTGAGACTGCAAAACAAGTTCACTTTTTTGTCAGACTCTGAAAAACAGAAGCACAGAGCGGTCACTGGTCAATGAGTGCAGCTTTGCATTAGATTTTCACAATGTGGTATTTATTAGCTACAATGTGTGTCTGTTCTATTTCTTAGTCTGCCTGTACAGTGGCTACACGATGTAACTGTCTGGAGTGTTAGTCACACGACAAGGTGAATGAAGATACCTTATGTTTTAAAGATCTATGGCTGCCTTTCAACTGAGAGTAGTTTGGATAGATTGTTCTGTAAACTGGCAATACATGTATGTATTTGAAAAGCAAAAGCAAAAATTATAACCACAAATGGTGGTAAGTGTTAAGTGGCAAGTCCATGCACTCGTGTGGGTTTGAAAGTTAAAAAGCCTTCAATGTATGGGCTGATATTATTAAAATACACCAACGCAAATAGGCTTACACTTCATCAGGGTGTCTGACAATAGTATGTATTGTTGAGAGATCCAACTGTAAATCAACTTGAATTATACTGTTACTTTCAGAGGCTAAAGAGAAACATTTACTTATTGGAGAAAGATTTGTTCTCTAGCTATTGTTCTGTGAATCTTTTGGAAACCAAGCACCTAGTCGACTGACTCGGAAGCTTTTGTGAGGCACACAATCTTCAATGACAGATTTCCATTGGAGCCAGCGAGAGTAGAGGGGAAGCCTTTAATGTTCTCCGTTTCTCTGTTTCTGCCAACTGCATTTCAGTCTGAGCCTGCCTCAAAAGGACAGGAAACCTTACTCTTTTACACTGGTATTATCAGACTTACAATTAATCATAGCTGCTTTTTTCATTCTTCCTGTTTAATACGACACCATTCATTGTATTCCAGCAGTAAGCTTAAATCCATTTGTGTCTTAACATGTCCAAGGAATATCTCCTGCCCTGCCATGCTTTGATTGGCACAGGCAGGGAAACGGGATACCTGAGACAGTAATTCCAAATCCTGTCTTTCTTGGAAAGGCTGTTTACAATATAAACATTCAGTGAACTTAAGCTGTGGGATCTTCCAGAACCCATCCAAGCTTTCGGAATGGACACGGATACAGAAACGGCCTTCAGAAAGTATTCACACCCCTTGAAGTTTCCACATTTTGATGTGTTACAGCCTGAATTTAAAATGGATGCGCAATACCCCATAATATAAAAGTAGAATTATGTTTTTAGAAAAGCTGAAATGTCCTGTGACAATAAGTATTCAACCCCTTTTTATGGCAAGGCTAAATACGTTTGGGGCGGCAGGTAGCCTAGTGATTAGAGCATTGGGCCAGTAACCGAAAGGTTGCTGGATCAAATCCCCAAGGTAAAAATCTGCCCCTGAACAAGGCAGTTAACCCYTTGTTCCCCAAGTGGCCGTCATTGTAAATAATCATTTGTTCGTAACTGACTTGCCAAGGTTAAATGTTTTTTTTAAATTCAGGAGTAAAAATGTGCTTTAGCAAGTCTCATAATAAGTTGCATTGACTCACTCTATGCACAATAATGGTGTTTAACATTATTTTTTAATGACTACCTAATCTCTGTACCCTACACATACAATTATCTGTAAGGTCCTTCAGTCTAGCAGTGAATGTCAAACACAGATTCAACCACAAAGACCAGGGAGGTTTTCCAACGCCTCGCAAAGAAGGGCACCTATTGGTAGATGGGTAAAAAAAAGCAGACATTGAATATCCCTTGGTGCATGGTGCGGTTATTAATTACACTGTGTATGGTGTATCAATACTTCCAGTCACTACAAAGATACAGAAATCCTTCTTAACTCAGTTGCTGGAAAGGAAGGAAACTACTCAGGGATTTCACCTTGAGGTAAATGGTGACTTTTAAACAGTTACAGAGTTTAATGGCTGTGATAGGAGAACAGTGAGGATGGATTGTGGTTACTCCAATTGACCGAGTGAAAATAAGGAAGCCTGTACAGAATATTCCAAAGCATGTATCCTGTTTGCAACAAGGCACTGAAGTAATACTGCAAAAAATGTGGCAAAGCAATTCACTTTTTGAACCTGAATACAAAGTGTTAAGTTTGGGGCAAGTACAATAGAACACATTACTGAGTACCACTCTCCATATTTTCAAGCATAGTGGTGGCTGCATCATATAATGGGTATGCTTGTAATTGTAATAAAGGACTGGGTAGTTTTTCTGGATAAAAATGGAGCACAAAGGACAAATCTACACTGGAGTTTCTTACCAAGAAGACAGTGAATGTTCGAGTTACAGTTTTGAATGAAGTCTACTTGAAAATCTATGGCAAGACCTGAAAATGGGCAGATAATGGGCAAATGTTTCACAATCCTGGTGTTGAAAGTTCTTGGAGACTTACCCACAAAGACTCACAGCAGTAATCATTGCCAAAGTATTGACTTAGGGGTGTGAATACTTATGTAAATTCATATTTATGTATTTCATTTAAAAAAATGACTAACATTTCTTAAAGATGTTTTCACTTTGTCATTATGGGGTATTGTGTAGATGGGTGAGAGAAAAAAAGTATACATGTAATTCGTTTTGAATTCAGGCTGTAACGCAACAATATATGGAATAAGTCTTGGAGTATGAATACTTTCTGAAGGCACTGTATCTTCTCTAAATTTGCTTTTAGCATTAGGAAAATTCTTTGGCAGTGATTCTGGTTACATATTTATGGTGGATATCATGAGTTTGTCAGTGTTGTAGTTATTTAATATATAATTTTTTGTCTATATGTGGTCTGAAAGGCATACGGTATATCCTGTTAAAAATATTTCCTTTCCTTAGATGACAATGTACCCCCCACCTTGAAGGGAAGAGTAGGTTGTTGCTTCTCCTTGTATTTGTGTTCTTCAAGTATTGTTCGAGCTGCATTTCCAGCAGACCTGTGTATTTGAGTGGTACTTAAAATACTATTTCTGTGTATTTGAGTATTTTCAAATACACAGCCCAAAATAAGTACTTTTATTTGAGTATTTGAATGGTTATTTGTAAAATAGTCGTATGTTCAATACTTATGTCAAATACTGTTTTCAAATACCTGGGTTAAATGCATGGGAGTGTATTTGCGTCAGTGTAAATTCGTTTTTCATTATTTCGTTTTACTTTCCAAGTGTATTTCCAAATACATTAAAATATTAAACTACTTTTCAAATAAAATATATCTGAATACTTACTTTGAATGTATGTGAAAGCAATTGAGCTATTTGACATATTATTTGAACCCAGGTCTGATTACCAGGACATGTCTCAATATGATGTCCCTGGTTAATTAATGGATACAAAATTATACATAATCAAGATTTCTTATATTATGCACATAGAAATTATATTTGTACAGTGCAAGTGAAGAGATTATTCAACCCAGAGAGATTTGCAATGTAAGATGGAATGTATATCCAATGTGAAGTAAATAAGAGAGAACTGTGGCGAGGAGGAAGCCATATAGTGACTCCTGTAGCAGTTCTCATTGCAGGCTCTATACTGACACATAGCTGTATCACGCCATGGCTGACTATACAGCACGTGAGAGACCCTCATCTTGCTAATGCGCCGTCCTATCTCTGCCTTATCCGGCTCACGTCTCTCTCTCTTCCTATTCATCTCTCTCTCTCTCTCGCTTTCTCTAATTCTCTCTCTCTTTCCTTGTCCTTGTCCTCTCTCCTCTCAACCTCCTATAGCATGGCACAGAAAGAGAAACTCCAATGTCTGAAGGATTTCCACAAGGACACGCTGAAGCCTTCGCCAGGGAAGAGCCCGGGCACGCGGCCGGAGGACGAGGCAGAGGGCAAGCCCATCCAGAGGGAGAAGTGGGCCAGCAAGCTAGACTTTATCTTGTCCGTGGCCGGAGGCTTTGTCGGTTTAGGGAACGTGTGGCGCTTCCCGTACCTCTGCTATAAGAATGGTGGAGGTAGGCATTCAAATGAACATGGGCCCTTTCTCCATACAGACAGGTCTTAAAGTTGGGGGTCACTCAAGTTTGATAAGTTTTCAGGAACCTATAAAAAAACTCAAGTCGGAGACTGCAGTTACAGGATTTTGATTTGTGAAATGGCTGTGGGTGAGCACATATTGTAGACCCTGACATTTGTAGGCTAACTGTCTGTTCCCTTTCCCTCCCTCTCTCTTCCTCTCCTCCACCCAGGTGCATTTCTCATCCCCTACACCATCTTCCTGTTTGGTGGAGGCCTGCCGGTGTTCTTCCTGGAGGTGGCTCTGGGCCAGTATACCTCTGAGGGAGGCATCACCTGCTGGGAAAAACTCTGCCCCATCTTCACTGGTGAGTCACCACACTGCTTCCCATTACCCTAATACCATTCTCCCCTATTGCCATTAAGGCCGGTCGTCATCAGGGAAAGTAGGCAGGGAAAGGGGGTTGTGTAAGCCTTCTTGGACATGTACTGTAGGTGGTAACGTCAGCGACTGACAGAGGGATTAGCGAAGAGCCTAAACACAGTTTCCATTAGCGTTGCTCAGGCGGGGCGCCAAACCTGCTTTGTGCCTGCTTAGTGCCTTGTCCCATCGCAGAAAAAAATCCCTACTGAAAATAATGATGTTACCAGCCTTTAATCTAGCCTCGATATTATTCACGTCCTGCTTTTTAAAAAACAACGAATTCCAGTGACAACTACTGCAGTAGTTCTGTTTTTCTGACTGCTCTTGCGAAACTCCCTAGCAGCGTCTGATTGTGCTGTTGGTCTGTGGGTTGCTAGACTCAGTGCACAGACATTGAGTTCTGCTAAGGTCTCCCTCCCTGTGTTCTGATGGGTAATTGGACCATAGCTACTTCCCGTTAGCATGCTCTGTGATGTGTAAAATATATTATTCAGCATAGCTGTGGAGCAGACTGGTCCCAGATATGGATGTGCTTCAGCCAACTTTCTCTGACTGTGTTTTTGACATGCATAAGGATTTAGCTAAAGCACACAGTGCTGCTGATCTGCGAACAGGTTTGTTGAGGATTGCCTCATTTGCATTGGAGCCTGGAGTGGACGTAATCAAACACCAAACATTGAACACTCTAAAAGGCGCTGCATGGTCAATCCGATGTCTTCATTGGCCGTGCAGCATTTACGGTGATACTGCCTCTGCAGAAGACAGGGCATTCATACTTCTTGCGCTTCGCGGAGCAGCACAGAGCTGTTGAGCAGAGCTGTTGTGAAGGAAGTAGTCAAGGAAGTGAGTTTGTGTTTATGCAGGACCTCCCGCCCCCACCTACCGTCAACCATTCATGTCAATGAGGAGTCATACAGAGTTACACGGAACCCTCAGTATTGTTACAACATTTGGGAGGCGATGCAGTACGGAGCTCAATTTGGCCTCTGCTTGCCTCTGGAGGCTCCGCAATTGCCACACCCTCCACAATTGCACACCCTCCATACGGAGCCTTCGACCACATCGGATCAAGCATACATTTTTTTGTACTTGTGGCAGCTAAGTACATACATGCACACGCACATGTATTTTCAGCCTTGGTTGTGTAAAGTAGTGCTGAGTGCTGTGTTACCATGYCAACAGAGAAGGTTAGAGCGAGTTGCCTAGCAATGGGATCTGCCCCAAAATGATAAATATCTCATACAGTGGATCAGCAAAGAAACACATATTTTTTCATGAAATGATGGACGGTGTAGGTCTTGGCAGCAGGGGGCCACCTGTTTTGTTTGTCAGCACCACGGATATGTTATCGGATATTACTGTATTATGATGTCGTTATTACAGTCCTGGCGTCACTGTTTGGCACTGTAACGTATCTCCTTATCAGTCAGGGTCCTGCCATAGGTTTACACTGTGATATGCTACTGGCAGACCAGTTCTAACATGTAGATCAGTAGGTAGAGAGACAGCTCCCAGCCATAAACTGCTATGCCATGAAGCTGGGAGCGGCAGGTAGAAACAGACAGCTGAAGACTGGGGTGCAGCCAATCTTCAGCATCTGTTGATGAGCTTGAATAATCAAGGAGTGCTGAGGCAGCTGCCTAATTGACTGGGGGGTTGTGTGAACTGGCACACACATGCACGTGTGCATGCATGCACACACACACACTCACTTGCGCACACACACACTCACACGTGCGCAAACACACACACGCACATGCGCACGCACACGTTTGCTTACCCACATATAGACTAGAGAGTGACAGATGCCCACAGGTGGCCTATAGCCCGGCTGCCATTGTCCCTCTTAGTGTTTTATCACACCTTCAGAAGGCCTACCCTGCCTCACCTACCACACACACAACCCTGACTGGCGGAGGTAACGCCACTTTACAAATAGATCAGAGGAGTGGAAGACTACAGGGGATTTCTGTGACTAAAGTCATTATTACCAGAGTTAGTACACTCAAGCCAGGGAAACATCCTCTCTTTGAAATAGGAGTGTTGAGTTGTGAACATCCGAGTCAGTGGATTGGTTTCTAATGATTTTATAGACATACATTTAGTCAAAAGGAACTAGGTCAGTGCTGTTCACTGAAGTGCTTCAGCTCCAATGTTGGCTTTACTTCATTTAGTTTCCAAGGGGATTCAGTGACACGTTTTTTTGCATAACGCAATATCCGACACTCTTGTTTCATACGAAAATGTGTTATATCCAGAGCCGTGTTTAGAGAGCAGGGACGTTGGTGTTTCTGCATTATGATGTATTTACATGACACTACAACATTTTATGGCAGCCATGTTAGCACGCCATTAACATTACACAAGGAATTGTAAAAAATAAATGCTATGTAGCCTAACTGAATGTCTAGAATAATTTTTTTAAATGCTAAAAGTTAGCCCAACTCTCTAAATATATGGCTCTGGCAAAATCCACTGTCCAGATGTGCTGAACCTTCCAAATGGTTTTTGCTGCTGGCGCAAAAGTGAGCAATTTAGCGAATCATTGTCATTGTTCAGTCGTAAGTTGTATTATATATTTGTATATTATTGATAGTATTATATGTATATTATTATGAAGTGTATATAATCAAACTCAAAATCTTCCCTTGATTTATCCTAACGAAACAAACCTGTAAAAACCCTATCAAATTGTTCCAAAAGTTGCTTAAATGTCCAAAAAGAAAACATACTTTCCATACACTGTTCACTCTCTGGATACAATAAATTGGATATGTGATAGGGTATTTGTGTAATATAGTTTAAGCAAATTAATTATTTTAATATGTGTTTATTTATGTATCAATACTTTATTACATGTGGAGGGTGGCAGGTAGCCTGGTGGGTTAGAACTTTGGTCCTGTAACCTAAAGGTTGCTGGATCAAGTCCCTGAGCTGACAAGATAAAAATCTGTCATTCTTCRCCTGTGCAAGGTAGTTAACCCACTGTTCCCCTGGTGCTGATGATGTGGATGTTGATTAAGGCAGCTGCCTGCAACTCTCTGATTCAGAGAGGTTGGGTTAAATGCAGAAGATACATTTCAGTRGAATGCATTCAGTTGTACAACTGACTAAGTATTCCCTTTTCCCTAATTGTTTAAAACCCAATCCAGATACTTTTTCTATTGCAGTTCTGTTGTTTGGGGTGGTTACATAGCATTTTGCCACAAAACATGATTACTTGTCTCCCTAAAATAAAATTACCTTGCAATATATTTTAAACAAAATCATATGTGTCTTTTCACTAGCCCATTAATCGGTAACATGAAAAAAGAATAGCTCAATCTCTTTCACAAGATGTGTTTTTAATTAATCAACATTTCAAAAAAATGTATATATAGTGTTTTGGAATGAAACTCTTGTGGTTTCACAATTTAGTTGTAGGACATCGATTTTTCATGGTGATTTCATCATGGCTGTGACTTATTCCAAGAACACTAGTTCTCTGTTTACTCCCAAGCTTCTGCACTGGTTTACTGATATAATAAAGAATCAATCCAGTATTGGTTTTAATTAATAATTTCTCTTCTCTGTAGGTATTGGCTATGCCTCTATCGTGATCGTCTCTCTCCTGAACATCTACTACATAGTGATTCTAGCCTGGGGACTCTACTACCTATTCCAGTGCTTTCAGCCGGAGCTGCCCTGGGCCAAATGCAATCAGCCGTGGAACACAGACCGGTGTGTGGAGGACACAGTCCGCAAGAACAAGACCCTAATGCTGGCTGCCAATATCACCAACTTCACCTCCCCCGTCACTGAGTTCTGGGAGTGAGTACTCACTGTCTGACAGCTGGGTTGACTCTGTACTGACACACACAGACAAACACACACCTTTCATGCATACACACGCACGTGAACACAGACAGGTTTACAATGTCAAAAACAAACTCAAATATAAACAGTGCAGATACTGTGCCTCTTCCTTGTTTGCTGTAAACTTATGTTTGAATGGGCAACATTTCCAAGAAATCCCCCCTCTATCACGAGGTTCATTCTATCTTTAAATTGGATCATTTCACTGTACTATATTTGGATCAAGGGGTATTATCCTTTTCCTTTCCTCTTAAAAGTCCTGCCAAAATTGTATCCTCTTGGGAAGCCACAACCACTTAACTTCAAATCCCAATTTAGGTTAAGATGATGCTTATTGACATTTGGCCAACARAAAATCCAGCATAGATGATATCTACTTTTTACCAGAGTCATATATGGGGCGGCAGGTAGCCTAGTGGTTAGAGCGTTGGACTTGAAACKCCAAAGGTTGCAAGATCAAATCKCTGAGCTGACAAAGCAAAAGTCTGTTGCACTGCCCCTGAACAAGGCAGTTACCCCACTGTTCCTAGGCTGTCATTGAATATAAACATGTGTTCTTAACTAKCTTGCCTAGTTAAATTAAAAATATATATACTGAGTGTACAAAACATTAAGAACACCTGCTCTTTTCATGACATAGACTGACCAGGTGAACACTATGACCCCTTATTGATTTTTTTTTTTTTATCCACTTCAATCAGTGTAGATGAAGGGGAGGAAACAGGTTAAGCCTTGAGACTATTGAGACATGGATTGTGTATATGTGCCATTCAGAGGGTGAATGGGAAAGACTAAATATTTAAGTGCCTTTGAACGGAGGTAGTCTCACCGGTTTGTGTCAAGAACTGCAACGTTGCTGGGTTTTCATTCTCAACAGTTTTCCACGTGTATCAATAATAGTCCACCACCCAAAGGACATCCAGCCAACTTGACACAACTATGGGAAGCATTGGTGTCAACATGGGTCAGCATCCTTGTGGAACGCTTTTTGACACCTTGTAGAGTCCATGTCCCGACGAATTGAGGCTGTTCCACATAAATAGAATAGAACACATAGAATGAAAATAAAATTCTGTCATATTCTCTCAAAATTGTCTCAGGGCACAGTTCATTCAGGTCCAGGGTGAGCTAGAGCAGAGGAGGGTTGGTGAAAACTAGACCTCACAGACACACTATTACCGTCACATCATGTGGATGTTTGCTTTTCACTGCGGTGATGTAACCTCTGTTGGCATGAAACCTTGGACAGGACCCACAGGAATTATGACATGTCACACTTGCCCTACTTTTTAAAATGTTTTTGTAGAGTGGAAAATGTACTGTACTGTATCGTTCAGGGGTCTACATAAGCCTACAGTTCTGTCCCATCAGAACAGTCATTAACCTGGATGCTGTCTGCCCCCTCTCTGCTAAGACGCAATGTGCTGAGCATCTCCTCTGGAATTGATGACATCGGGCCATTGAAGTGGGACCTAGCCCTGTGTCTCCTGGCAGTGTGGATTGTCTGCTTCTTCTGCATCTGGAAGGGAGTCAAGTCCACTGGGAAGGTGAGTAGTAGCACGATGTGGTTGTTATCAGGCTTGTTTGTAGTCTCTTAAAAAGTGTGTTTACAGATGWCGGATCTTCATTTGATCAACCTGTTGCAGGACAACTTTACTACGAAAAATGTATCAACCCCTACAAAAATGTCCATTAATTATAATCAACATAATATTTCACATTTCCTGTTGCTGCAGAATTATTTTCCTGCTGGTGCAAACTGGCTCAAGTTAGTATCCTACATCTGTATGTATACACCCAAAAAAGGGAATTACTTAATATGTATTGTCTGCTCCCTAAGGGCATTAACCTGGGTGCTAGGTGTTTTCTGTTGTAGCCAACTTGTCTCTGTCACTGACAAAGCAGTAACGGTCTGTTGATGATTGCAAAAACAGGCAGGTTAGTCTGTTTGATTAAGGACTGTGAGTTACTGTACTGTACATTAGGTTTTGGCCAGACTCAATGCTGACAGTGTGTTAGTGTGCAGTACAGTACGGCAGATCCCCTCAGAGCTCTGTCTGTCTGTCAATGGAGCGGGACAGTCACTGGGCTGTGTCCAACACTGATTACTGAACCACTTAAAGGACCACTGTGGCTTGTTGGGAGACCTATCAACTGTCTATTTGGCGAACTGTTACGGAAATACCTAATTCGTGGGTTCAGCTCTGTACAAAACACAGAATTAGCCCCTTCCATTATGGTAAARAGTTGCATATCCAGCATTAAATCAAATCAAATTGTATTGGTCACATACACATGGTTAGCAGATGTTAATGCGAGCGTAGCGAAATGCTTGTGCCTCTAGTTCCAACAGTGCAGTAATATCTAACAAGTAATCTAACAATTTCCCAACAAGTACCTAATACACACAAATCTAAAGTGAATGAGAATCTGTACATATAAATATATGGATGAGCAATGGCCAAGCGGCATAGGCAAGGTGCAATAGATGGTATAAAATACAGCCTTGCCTATGCCGCTCGGCCATCACTCATCCATATATTTATATGTACATATTTTCATTCACCCCTTTAGATTTGTGTGTATTAGGTAGTTGGTGTGGAATTGTTAGATTACTTGTTAGATTTGTGTGTAGTAGGTAGTTGTTGGGAATTGTTAGATATTATTGCACTGTTGGAACTAGAGGCACAAGCATTTCGCTACACTCGCATTAACATCTGCTAACCATGTGTATGTAACCAATACAATTTGATTTGATTTTACTGTATGTACATATGATATGAGTAATGAAGGATATGTAAACATTATTAAAGTGGCATTATTTAAAGTGGAATTGTTTAAAGTGACTAGTGATCCATTTATTAATGTGTCCAATAATTGGGTCTCAATGTAGGCAGCAGCCTCTCTGAGTTAGGGATTGCTGTTTAGCACTCTGATGGCCTAGAGATAGAAGCTGTTTTTCAGTCTCTCGGTCCCAGCTTTGATGCACCTGTACTGACCTCGCCTTCTGGATGGTAGCAGTGTAAACAGGCAGTGGCTCAGGTGGTTGTTGTCCTTGATGATCTTTTTGGCCTTCCTGTGACAACGGGTGCTGTAGGTGTCATGGATGCGTTGTGCAGTCCGCACCCCCCTCTGGAGAGCCTTGCGGTTGAGGGCGGTGCAGTTGCCGTACCAGGCTGTGATATAGCTCGACAGGATAATCTCGATTGTGCATCTGTAAAAGTTTGTCAGGTTTTTGGGTGACGAGCCAAATTTCTTCAGCCTCCTGAGGTTGAAAAGGCGCTGTTGTGCCTTCTTCACCTCACTGTCTGTGTGGGTGGACCATTTCAGTTTGTCCGTGATGTGTACGCCGAATAACTTAAAACTTTCCACCTTCTCCAATGCTATCCCTTCGATGTGGATAGGGGGGTGCTCCCTCTGCTGTTTCCTGAAGTCCACAATCTCCTTTGTTTTGTTGATGTTGACGTTGAGTTAGAGGTTGTTTTCCTGACACCACACTCCGAGTGCCCTCACCTCCTCTGTATAGGCTGTCTCGTCATTGTTCGTAATCAAGCCCACTACTGTTGTGTCGTCTGCAAACTTGATGATTGAGTTGGAGGTGTGCATGGCCACGCAGTCATGGGTGAACAGGGAGTACAGGAGGGGCCTGAGGACGCACCCTTGTGGGGCCCCAGTGTTGAGGGTCAGCAAAGTGGAGATGTTGTTTCCTACCTTCACCACCTGGGGGCGGCCCATTAGAAAGTCCAGGACCCAATTGCAAAGGGCGGTGTTGAGACACAGGGCCTCCAGCTTGATGATGAGCTTGGAGGGTACTATGGTGTTGAATGCTGAGCTGTAGTCGATGAACAGCATTCTTACATAGGTATTCCTCTTGTCCAGATGGGATAGGGCAGTGTGCAGTGTGATGGCGATTGCATCGACTGTGGACCTGTTGGGGTGGTATGCAAACTGAAGTGTCTAGGGTGTCCGGTAAGGTGGAGGTGATATGATCCTTGACTAGTCTCTCAAAGCACTTCATGATGACAGAAGTGAGTGCTACGGGACGGTAGTCATTTAGTTCAGTTATCTTTGCCTTCTTGGGTACAGGAACAATGGTGGCCATCTTGAAGCATGTGGGGACAGCAGACTGGGATAGGGAGCGATTGAATATGTCCGTAAACACACCAGCCAGCTGGTCTGCACATTCTCTGAGGACGCAGCTAGGGATGCCGTCTGGGCCAGCAGCCTTGCGAGGGTTAACACGTTTAAATGTTTTACTCACGTCGGCCGCGGAGAAGGAGGGTGGGGGCGCAGTCCTTGTTAGCGGGCCGCGACGTTGTCACTGTATTATCCTCAAAGCGGGCAAAGGTGTTTAGTTTGTCTGGAAGCATGCCGTCGGTGTCCGTGACGTGGCTGGTTTTCTTTTTGTAGTCCGTGATTTCCTGTAGACCCTGCCACATACGTCTTGTGTCTGCGCCGTTGAATTGCGACTCCACTTTGTCCCTATACCGACATTTCGCTTGTTTGATTGCCTTGCAGAGGGGATACCTACACTGTTTATATTCAGCCATATTTCCAGACCTCTTTCGATGGTTAAATGAGGTGGTCCGCACTTTCAGTTTTGTGCAAATGCTGCCATCCATCCACGGTGTCTGGTTATGGTAGGTTTTGTCTTGAGTGGTGGTCCAAATAGAGGATCCGCTTCGGGAAAGTTGTATTCCTGGTCGTAATGTTGGTAAGTTGATGTCGGTCTTACATCCAATAGTTCTTCCCGGCTATATGTAATAATACTTAAGATTTCCTGGGGTAACAATGTAAGAAATAATACATAAAAAAACTAAATACTGTGTAGTTTCCTAAGGACTCGAAGCGAGGCAACCATCTCTGTCGGTGCCATCTTGAATTGTTCATTACCATATCTTAACAAGGGAGTGGCTTAAATCTACACTGTAAAAGGCTGCCATTATTACCATGTAATACATATTCTTATCCCCACGCACCTAGAGCAAACACAGAGCTCTATATGTCACCTGGTTATGTTATGGAGGCCACTACTTATATGACGTCAGCTGTTACTTCAGTTAAAAGGCTAATGTAAAGTATATTTCCATGCACTCACTCCAGCTGCCCACCCCAACTGAAAACACCTCACACAATGCAATCCACAACAGTCAACTATCTTTGTGCAGTTGTGTCCTTCTGTGTATTCCATGCTCCCTTTCCTATTTGTTTAAACCAATTTATTTCCTAGCAAAAAACATTCCATTCTGTAAAATGGCCAACTGCGCCACCTTTTATATTTTGAAACCTTGGCTTCAGTTGATGGGCTATCTCTGGAGCCCTAAGGAGTGGGTAGAAGTTACCCCCAACCTAACCACTGACACAGGATCAGATATTTCTTCATCCCTTTAAGAATTGGTGATATGGTAATCGAATCCTAGATCTGTAGTTGGGAGTAACTTCTACCTCAAGCATCCTCTCCAAGTTCCATTCTGTTAGGAAACCTTAAATCAGCTAATAAATCTATAATTGTCTCTTATCTGTTTTCTCTAGGTGGTGTATGTCACAGCAACTTTCCCTTTCGTCATGCTTATTGTGCTGCTGGTGCGTGGAGTGACTCTGCCAGGGGCGTCCGAAGGGATCAAATTCTATCTCTACCCCAACCTGACCCGCCTACAGGATCCAGAGGTAGGAGCCATAACTCTTACCCAAATCCTCACCCCCACCCCTCTACCCATCTTCCCTGTCTCTGTGCAATCCCCTCTGCCTGCCCCCAATGACATGACTACACATATCCCCTTTCAGCATCAATGCATATCTGTTTACTTACACGTCTATCAGGGCCTCTCACTGACAACTCTACATCATAAAGTAATCTGGACTGCGGAAAAGTAACCGGTACACAGCTTTGGTTAAGGCTGGTTGAATTATTAGTGACACTATWATCTTTGAGAGAACATGTGCTCACAATGCAAGACTCGCTAGAACTTTCCAACCATCCAGGTTTATGACATACACCACCTGACTCGTCGAACATCTCATTCCAAAATCATGGGCATTAATGTGGAGTTGGTCTCCCCTTTGCTGCTATAACAACCTCCTCTCCTTTGGGAAGGCTTTCCACTAGATGTTGGAACATTGCTGTGGGGACTTGCTTCCATTCAGCCACAAGAGCATTAGTGAGGTCAGCACTGATGTTGGGTGATTAGGCCTGGCTCGCATTCGGCGTTCCAATTCATCCCAGTCAAGTTCTTCCACACCGATCTTGACAAATCATTTCTGTATAGACCTCACTTTGTGCACGGGGGCATTGTCATGCTGAAACAGGAAAGGGCCTTCCCAAAACTGTTGCCACAAAGTTGGAAGCACAGAATCATCTAGAATTTCATTGTATGCTGTGGTGTTAAGATTTCTCTTCACTGGAACTAAGGGGCCTTGAAAAACAGCCCCAGAACATTATTCCTCCTCCATCAAACTTTACAGTAGGCATTATGCATTCAGGCAGGTAGCGTTCTCCTGGCATCCGCCAAACTCAGATTCGTCCATCGAACTGCCAGATGGTGAAGCGTGATTCATCAGTCCAGAGTCCAATGGCGGCGAGCTTTACACCACTCTAGCCGACGCTTGGCATTGCGCATGGTGATCTTAGACTTGTGTGCGGCTGCTCAGCCATGAAAAAKCATTTCATGAAGCTCCTGGAGAACAGTTGTGCTAACCTTGATTCCAGAGGCAGTTTGGAATTCGGTAGTGAGTGTTGCATCGAGGAGAGACGATAATTACGCGCTTCGACACTCAGCGGTTCAGTTCTGTGAGCTTGTGTGGCCCACCACTTCTCGGCTGAGCCGTTGTTATTCCTAGACATTTCCACTTCACAATAACAGCACTTAAAGTTGAACAGGGCAGCTCTAGAAGGGCAGAAATTTGATAACTGACTTGTTGGAAAGGTGGCATCCTATCTATGACAGTGCTACGTTGAAAGTCACTGAGCTCTTCAGTAAGGCCATTCTACTGATAATGTTTGTCTATGGAGATTGCATGGTTTTGTGCTCAATTGTATACACCTGTCAGCAACAGTTATGGCTGAAATAGCCAAATCCACTAATTTGAAGGGGTGTCCAAATACTTTTGTGTGTATATATACGTATATATATATCGTGTAATTAAATTAGCTCACTGCTGGAGTTAAATGAGTTGAGCAAAAATAGGGTTGATGCTTAGGAAAGAGATAAGATGTGTTTCTCTGTTGATCCCAGTGCAATCTATGGACAAACTGAGGGCATGAAAGCYTATAAGATTTAACTATGCCTGGTGGACCTGGAAAGTTCCATGACAATCATTCTGCAACATCGTGGTTTTGCAATGAGATTAGAGACGCTTTTTTGTTACATGCTTTGAGCTGGAGAGCTGAAAGGTACTTTTGTTGGATAAATTAGATTTGCAACATGGTATCCCATGTGGTCTTTTTGATTTCCAATGTTACAACAAAAGCCTTGCTTTGATTAAGATGTTCAGTTTTGASAGTGCACTGAAGAGCAATTCAGTGCCCTCAATTTGATTTGAGCTCGCAACATGTTTATTAAAGTAGTTATGTGTCTTAGCCTCAGTAGCTTAGTTACTTGTACGTTTGATCAGACGCAGAAGGAAAAGGTCATAGTAAAATGCCTTAAGTGCGTTAATCAAATTCAATTGCTTATTAGGTTAATCTAACCCAATTATGTCCCAACAAAGATGAAAAAGGTTGCTGGCTATGTGACCAGAAGTGTATGATGAATGGCGAACTGAGCCGCCTGGTATCATGTTGTTGCTGTTGTTGTCTCAGGTGTGGATCGACGCAGGAACCCAGATATTCTTCTCCTACGCCATCTGTCTGGGGGCTATGACGTCACTAGGGAGCTACAACAAGTACAAATACAACTGCTACAGGTGAGCTTTGTTGTCATGGTGACGGGGGACTGCTGTAGTAGTAGAGAGAGCAACTCGTGTCAAAGGCGGTTGCGTAAGAAAAAAATGGGAACTTCGGTTCCGTCTGTGTAAATTAACATCCTCCATGACATATGTGTGACATAGGGACTGTTTGCTGCTGGGAGGCCTGAACAGCGGTACCAGTTTTGTGTCTGGCTTCGCAATATTTTCCGTCCTGGGCTTCATGGCACAAGAGCAAGGGGTGGACATTGCCGATGTGGCAGAGTCAGGTATGAGGGTCAAAGGTCAACGGTGAACGTAGCAGTGATGGTGGGCACTGCTAACGAACAAAACAGATGATTGGAAAGTTTTTTTTTTTTATACGATTTAGCCAAAAAGACACCCAGATTTGAAAGAGGGAAAAAACTAAAATGCGCCATTTGAAAAGATAAGTTTTGGAAACGACAATGCTGAAATGTAGAGGTATCGGCAATTGGACACTCCTTGAATAAAGGCCTGAAAGAAACAGAATTGTTGCTTTTTCTATGCTGTGTTTTCCACAGCGAATTTGGCTCTGGTTGAGCACTGTGCCGTGTGTCTGAGCTACCATGTAAAGCTGGGTTAAATAAAGAGCCACTCTATAAAACCACACTCATAACCACAGCTATGCTCTACCATTCACAGTCACCTGGGCTCAAAGGCACCACGTGCACCAATGTTCCACTCTAGGGTTTATAATCTATTTATAATATTTATGTTTATTTAAAAAATCATTACATCTTATGGTGAGGGGTCATCCATAAGATTGGCAATTGTGGATTTAATTTATTTAATTAAGAAATTGTTTACAGTCACTATAATGTGCAATAAGCCAAAATAAAATAAGACAATTCTGTTCCAATTAAATTGTTATCATTTATGTTGGGTAATACAGTAGACTGCTCACAACCAGTGAAATAGTTGTGGAAAACGACAGTGCCAAGTATTGTAATGTAACTGTAATGTTAAGTACTGTACTGCATTGAGCTGTGGATCCCTGAGGTGGCTTTAGCTAAGCGGTTCTGTTTCTGCCCACCTTGATATTGTATTTGATGTGGATTCCGAAGGAGATGCATCTTCTTTCAGCATGCTCGCTCTGTCCAGTTCAGTGTTGCTATTGTTCCTTCCTTGACAACAACCTGGTTCAGAGAGAAACTGTTTCCATGTACTTTAACTTGAATTAGTAAGAGGAGAGAATTATATTGTACTCTGACTGTTATAGCTGTGTCTGCTGTGTTTGTCAATTGGAATGATTGAAAATCAATGTCTGATTGTTTTTTTGTCGTTGCTATAATTCATGAATATTTATTGTAAAAGGATTAACTTGAAAAATAGGTCATATTTTCTTAAGGTTACAGTAAATGTAAATTGTTGTGGATAACAGTAAATAATGACAAATGTGAGGTCTAACTAAATCTGTGCAATACTTTATTGTGTTGGATGGACTTGCAAGAGTTAATGATATATAGTTTGTTGAGTTCAGTTTCCTGTCTGTTTGTATATGTTCAAGTGCCTTTCAAAATCCTGTTGAATTAGCTTATGCTTTTGAGCAAATCGCTATCTGCTTTGTCAGTATTTGTTTAGKAAGTAAACTAATGCAGGATGCTAGAGTCACACAGCATATGAACGGTAGCAGATACTTAGTGGATAGTTCCTCAACCTATCCAGTCCTTACAGAACAGAAACACATAGCATATACCAAAGGTTTATCACTTAGTCTCTTCCAGTACTGTAACATTAGCATTCCAGATACTTTGAATGTCTTTAGTTTAATGTTTTTATCCCCCCTCATACCGTCCAAGCTCAAATTAGACGGGTTGGTTAATTCTCTTCCCTCTCTTTCTCCCCTTCTCTCCCTTCCCCTCTCCTTTCCCCCTTCTCCCCCCTTCCCCTCTCTTCTCCCCCTTCTAGGTCCTGGCCTGGCCTTCATTGCCTATCCTAAGGCTGTGTCCATGATGCCCTATCCCACGTTCTGGGCCATCCTATTCTTCATCATGCTTCTGCTACTGGGCCTCGACAGTCAGGTCAGTACTAAACCAATAGCTAGCATACATTACTATTGGTAGTGGTACGTACAACAGGACGTGACAGTACATGTCCCTAGTTATAAGGACCTTGTAACAATGCGTATCTACAAACTGTAATTACAGTACGTTGTTAGTGTATCTACACTGTCATTACAATACGTTAGTATATATACACTGTAATTACAATACGTTGTTAGTGTATCTACACTGTAATTACAATATGTTAGTATATCTACACTGTAATTACAATGTGTGGTTAGTGTATCTACACCGTATTTATAATATAGTGTCTCTACACTGTAATTACAATATGTCGTTAGAGTATCTACACTGTAATTACAGTATGTTGTTAGTGTATTTAAACTCTAATTACAATATGCCTATGTATTTACAGTACCATGTAAATATATAGGAAGTAGGTACTCATACAGAAGTGTAAAGTGGTACCTTTTTGATTGGTATAGTTCTTTTGAGGACCCCAGTACAGTAGTCAGTTGTGCTCCAAATGGAGCACAGGGCTACAGTCAGGTCAGTCATGGGTATAAAAGAGATTGTGTGTCTGATCAACATCAACGACCCCTGGTTTCAAATAACTTCCAGACAAGAAAGGCGACCCAACACGTTTCACAGCAGGCAGTATTTTTAACTAGTGTTTTCCCAGAGTGGACTCTACTACTATGTCAAAACAGCTGTTACATCTTGAAGGCTTGAACGCAAATAGTAAACAGTTTTTGTAAAAGTGTGTGAAATTAAATTAATCTCTGAACGCATAGTAATTTAGTAGGTAGAACCAAACAGTCTAGTCCTATAGCCTTCCTCTGAGGTGTCCCTGCAGCCCAGAGTCCCGGGGCGTTGATTAAGATGAACGGAGGCAAGGCCAGGGAGACAACACAGGAGTGGCATCAGTGGGGTTCTCTCACTATCACATTTCCAGCTTCCAAGTGTAATTTTACTCTGTGCTAAGTCAGCACTCCTCATGGCCAATGATATATCTCAGCCAAATAGGAGATCAGGATGATGGTCCAAATTTGAAATAAATACTTGTGCTTCTAGCACTACTACGTCCATAGGCAAACTGAGCAGTAGGAGAGTGGCCGTCATTCTTGACCATACATTTGACTCAGATTAGAGGTGCTGAATACAGTATTGTTTCATGGCTCGTATGCCATAGTTATGAGGAGTGGGCTTGTTGTAAGATGTGGGGGGYAAAACTATTTTCAGTGTATGCTGAATAACAAAGTCTATTTCACGAAATCAGAGTAGTGTGACTCCAGATACATTTACAGTGACGACAACAGCACTGCCTATTAAATAATTCAGCCCATGACAAGACAACTGGAGTAGCTTGAAGTGGAGAGGGTTTCCATGAAGAATAGACTGGAGAAAGAGAGGGAGGGAGGTGGAGGGCGAGAGAGAGGTTGAGAGTGGGAGACAGTCAGTGTTGTTTTGCATCAACAAACCAATAGGAGGCCTTCCAAAGAGAAGCCTTGTTTAGAATGTCTCATTTCTGCACAACAAAGACAGCAGTCATTCTCTAGTCTAGTCTAATCAGCGATTTGAGGAGAAAGAAAAGTGAACATATAGAGAGGCCGACATTACTTTTTGTTAAGCTTTCGACAGACCACTGAGAAATTAAATTGGTTCCAGGCTGCACATTTTTTAAATGTTTCCATATTCCTGTACGCTGACTGTACAAAACATGACCAGGTGAAAGCTATTGTCCCTTATTGATGTCACTTGTTAAATCCACTTCAATCAGTGTAGATGAAGGGGAGTGTGAATGGGCAAGACCAAAGAGTTAAGTGCCTTTGCACGGGGTATGGTAGTAGGTGCCACGTGGACRGGTTTGAGTGGGTCAAGAACTGCAACGCTGCTGGATTCTTCATGCTCAACAGTTTCTCAMGGTATTTGCTCATATGAGATCCAGGGCTATAAATATAGGTTGTTACTTTATAATGTATTTATTTAGTATTCATGTTTTTGTAATGAGGCCTAATTAAGGTTGATGTGTTGCTTTCTGTCTCCCCAGTTTGTGGAGGTGGAAGGACAGATCACCTCCCTGGTCGATCTGTATCCAGCCGCCCTAAGGACGGGTTACCGCCGCGAGATCTTTATAGCTGTAATGTGCTGCATAAGCTATCTTTTGGGACTTACCATGGTAACAAAAGTAAGTACACCAACAGCACTTTAACGTATCTCTATGCAAGACATGTTGTTTTTACCTTACATGTAAGACACATTGACATACTGCGACTAGTGGCAGGTAGCCTAGTGGTAAGAGCATTGGGCCGGTAACTGAAAGGTTGCTGGATCTAAATCCCAGAGCTGACAAGGTAAACATCTGTTGTTCTGCCACTGAACAAGGCAGTTAACCCAATGTTCCCTGGTAGGCTGTCATTGTAAATAATAATTTGTTCTTAACTGACTTGCCTAGTTAAATAGAATMTTAAACAATCACTTCTGGGACCTTTGTAATTAAATTATGTTCACATACAGAAACATCTCTTCAATATAAGCTAACGATACACACTGTCGTTTCTACTACACACATTTCAGGTTAACATATAAGATAACATCAAAATAGTTTTCCCACATACTTTGCCGTTGTCACAATTTTGCGACCAAATATGGGGTTTCTACTAATGACCTCTCATATCACATCCTGTGTGCTTGACATCACAAATGGAACAATTTAGAATGCTATGTTCCAGTTAACTTCAATTATATGTGACATCTCACCACCTGTTGAACTGTCCTTTCATTGGCCCAGCGCCSGCATTCTGATGTATCAACCTCCTCCACCTTTTCCTACCCATGCCCACCCCATCTCTCTCCCTTTCTGTATTTCTCTCTCACTCTCTTTTTGCTATGTGCTTTCTTTTCAGGGTGGCATGTATGTGTTTCAACTCTTTGACTACTATGCAGCCAGTGGTGTGTGCCTTTTGTGGGTTGCATTCTTTGAATGTATTGCTGTAGCCTGGGTTTATGGTAAGTTTTTTTTTGTTGCTCTTTTTGCCAAATAAAGTGTGTAGCCTACATTTAGGGAACACATGTTAAGATACTGTGTTTTTAAAATGTTAAACAAAAACAATAACACATGAGTTATGACCTTGCTTGGGGTAAACAATAACCTTGTTTCCTTTCACGCCAATCGTAAATCACTTGAATTGGCTTTTACGCACAGCCCATTGGCTTCTATTGAAGGCAAATGACTAAGAACTATGCCGCCTCATCACAATGACCTTTATAATGAAGAGGTGAACAGGAGCACAACGACCCAGCTGCCATTCCTAGAGGTGTTTTTAGTAACGCTGTTATAGCCGTTATTAAGAGAGCAAGCATGCCGATATTGCTAAGAATAGCTTATCATGCAATGGCACATAGGCCATAACAGGGGTTGTCTGTCATTGCTGAGTGGAACCTGTTCCTAGTTTTGTAACGGTTAACAGTAAACTAGGGCTGGATTCAATCTGTATCACGGAAGTATCGCAGAAGATCTGTGTTAAAATGTAAAGGTKATTTCCGACTGAGCTGACATATGCAGCGTTTACCGTGAATGCAGTCTCTGCTAAGGTGGGAACATTGCCCTTAAATTTAAATCGAGCAAAAGTGCGGCTCTTCCTTGATACTTCTGCAATACGGATTGAATCCAGCCCCTACAGAGAGATTGTTTATGCCATAATATGTGACTTKATGGAAAAGCCGACAGGTAGATTAGGGTGTTTATAGAGGCTATGATGGCGCCACATCCTGTACTGTAGCTTTTGTCATTGGTCTAGAGATGAAGAGATACTGATTCTGTTTTAAGTTAATACATCACCCTGATGTTTCACCTTGAGAAAATGCACAGGTTTAATATGATGTATAGGAGACTAGGAGTTTGTCTCTTACAACAAGTTTGTTCTTCTGTATGGTTGACAGGCGCTGATAATTTCTATGATGCAATTGAAGACATGATTGGCTACCGACCAAACCCGTGGATGAAATGGAGCTGGACCTTTATCACTCCCGTCCTCTGTGCGGTGAGTATTCAACAACCCAACACTGTTACAGTATGTTCACCAACCCAACACTGTTACAAAGTGTTCAACAGCCCAACATTGTTACAAAGTGTTCAACAGCCCAACACTGTTAAAGTGTTCAACAGCCCAACACTGTTAAAGTGTTCAACAGCCCAACAATGTTACAGTGTGATCAACAGCCCAACACTGTTACAGTGTGATCAACAGCCCAACACTGTTACAGTGTGATCAACAGCCCAACACTGTTACAGTGTGATCAACAGCCCAACACTGTTACAGCGTGATCAACAGCCCAACACTGTTACAGCGTGATCAACAGCCCAACACTGTTACAGCGTGATCAACAGCCCAACACTGTTACAGTGTGATCAACAGCCCAACACTGTTACAGCGTGATCAATAGCCCAACACTGTTACAGCGTGATCAACAGCCCAACACTGTTACAGTGTGATCAACAGCCCGACACTGTTGTGTTGTGGTTCTGAAAACATGAGGAACCTCTTGGATCAGAGTGATGATGTACTGTAGAATGTCTCCGTGAGGGACCATGTCCTAAACCATTTTTCTTGTTGTTCCCAGGGTTGTTTTATCTTCTCATTGGTGAAGTACAAGCCACTGACCTATAACAAGGTGTATGAGTACCCTGACTGGTCCATCGGCCTGGGCTGGTCTCTGGCCCTGGCCTCCATGATCTGCATCCCCATGGTAATGGTCATCAAGATCCTCCAGTCCGACGGCCCGCTCATCGAGGTACGCAAACACAAAAGATTATGCTAGATAACCCTTTATCAATGATTTGCGACATCTTCTAGGTTAACTAGTTGTATGAATACATGCACTGCCTGCAAGGAAATGCAGCAATTGTGGGAATGGCATGCGGTATGCAATTGCATTACTTGTATGATATGGCACACAAGATATAAGATAGTCACATGATACAGTATACCATGTAATATGATTTTATGGCATGATATAAGGATTTTTCCTCTCCTCCCCACAGAGGATTAAGGCAGTGGCGGCCCCAGTAAAGGGAGGTGCGAGTTCTCGCCCCAAAGAGTACAGCGTGAAGGGCAGCGAGCTAACCCAGCCTCTGGACCCCAATGGGAACAACGGCCTGATCAAGCCCACCCACACCATTGTAGAAACAATGATGTGAGCACTCTCTGTGAGAGGACATGCTGATTGACGTGCTTTCTATGTTTTTATCATATATTTGCTAACTTTGATAGTGGTAGAACCAGGTTTACATTGTTCTATATATCCGCACTAGGAATATTCTGGTTTGGTTTCTATGACGATGATGATGATGATGAAGAGAGCTACATTATATATATTGTCGTTGAGTTGTTGTAGTTTTTTCTCTCTGTATTTTTTTAAATGTTGTTGTTACCGTTGTTGTCGTTGCTGTAGTGGGTGGTGATCTCAGTTGAGGGAATATTTTGAGATAGAACATGTTGTTCTATGTTAATTAACTTTCTGTTGATTGTTGAGAATTGAGAAGGTGTTTGTTCGGAAATACTAGAAAAAAAAGGTAGTTTTCACTTATCACAAATACAGTAAACTAAACGTGTAACATGTTAGGTAGCAAACTATTAAGATCATTTCCTCACATTATTGTGGCAGTATCCTTGTCTGAGGTCATTTTTTATCTGTTGTCGTTGTTGTTTGTTTTGAGATGCAACTGAAAAAATCTTAGTTGTGCTAGTGGACGCCAGCCAGTCACACCTGCTAGTAGAGTAGACATCCACACCACCTGAATGTATAGTGACAACATGCAGTGTAAATATAGAAGTTCATATGTACGTCCATGCCCAAATACTGTACAAAATGTTCCCGGAAGGATCACATGTCCTAGGAGGGAGGCAGGAAAGGCGGTGGAGAAAACAAGGAGGAAGTGAAGGACAAAAAGGGAAGAAGCATTTTAAGAGTATTTGTACATTGCCTACAGTCCGCCCCAGTGCATTTATTGAAACCTCTCTTTGCACTTTATACGTTGAGTTTCACCTTTATTGTAGTGATCTCTTATGATAATGGTCCACAGGAGGCTGCTGAGGGGAGGACGGCTCATAATAATGGTTGGAATGGAGTGAATGGAATGGTATCAACCAAATGGAAACCATGTTATTAATGTATTTGATACCATTCCATTGATTCTGTTCCAGCCATTACTATGAGCCCGTCATCCCCAATTAAGGTGCCACCAACCTCCGCTGTAATGGTGGCAAGAACCGACAGTTACATTTGCACCATGCATTTAAAAGGGAAAGTATATAGCTTCAAACCTTTTTGGTTTGATATCTATCGGTTCAAACAGGAGCATTAGACTCTCACTCACTTGCTATAAATATATAAAATAAAGGTGGAACATTGCCATCAAACATTCTGTTTCTTTAGGAATAAACCTGTGAGAGTTGTGAGAACCATAACTTGATTGGAGTAAAAAATGTAACCTTAACAAAATGTTTTTTCTAAAAATGTGAAATAATTGTTTTTTTCTCCAGTCATTTTAATAGCAGCGATGGTCACTAAATATCTGTATCATATGAATCTACCACCAGAATCTGGATTTTATCATGTTCATTTTAGGCAATTGTATTTTAGTATTTTACTTGTTTGTATTTTAGTATTTTTATTGTTTGTGAATCACATATGCCTTTTTGTATTAACCATTTTATACTGTACATCATATGAACATTGTCACTGATGAGGACTGATGTTTTCTGAATACAGCAATTTGTATTTTAATGTTAAATGTTATGAGCCTGAATGAATATTTGCAGTGTGCAATATTCGTCAAAGAAATGGCCTTTACCACTCAAATTATTTGATTTCAATTTGAAAACAGATATAAAAATACAAAAATTGATATGTGACCAACATAAAAAATATGAATGTATAAAGTTCAAGTGAGATTCTTTTACCCAATGCATGTACATGAACAGCCACAGTACAGTGCTTGGTCAGCAAGATTACTAGTCCAGAGGGTGATAAATAAACCCTGTTGGAAAATCAAGTGTACCAAAGTATTTTTGTCTAACGTCTGTCCTTCTTTAAGATGCTCATTGCATCATCTCTTCCTAGATTGAAAATAAACATATTTTTCTTTACACGTCTTTGAGTGAATTATTCATTTGTTCTGTGAAGTGCATTTAAGTAACTTTCCCTAGGGTCTACTGGCCTGCTTATCTCTCATACAGACTGCTGTGGAAATACTACACACATTCACTTCTAACATGAGGATATTTTTCTACATTCTTCCATATTCATATTCCATATTCATACCCTACATTTATATGTTGAAAAGGACTTAAAACAAATGCATTCAAATAAGGAGGCTTTAATAACAACACAATAACAATTGTATCTTGTGTAATTATCGAAATTATGTTGGTGTTAATAGAGTAGACTCATATTTAATTAAACAAATACAATTGTACTATTGTTATGGTGCTGACAGACACCCTGCAGGAATTGAATGCCTGTGCTTCTATTTTAAGACTTTTTCCTGTAATCACACACCCCGTCAAAATGACCACTCACAGACCACTTATGCTTGGTCACAACAGTGAAAGTTACTGATGGGCTATAGGATGTGGCAACTCTGACCCCTCAGATGACCTCGACAGACATATCCTATACGTTCCTCTCAGAATTACTTAACTTCCAACAGATTAGAATCAGGTCCAATGCAGCCGTTTTTATCTCAGTATCAAATCCTTTATGGGTAACAATTAAAAGCACCTTACTGTAATTGTTTTCAATTAAAATGGTGAGAAAAAAAATGTGGTTCCTAGCAAAGAGCAGTTTCTCAAGCAGAAATTGCACTAGAAGTGTCAGAGTGGTTTGAGTGGTTTGAGTGGGGAGGGGACAAAATAAAATTAGCTGTTATTAGCAGAGAGGTTTGGAACTCTCTTGATGGTATATTAACTAATTTACTGCCTGGTGATGTCACCAGGTAGGTGAAAACTCCATCCCACCAAAACAGGCAGAAATTTCTGCCGGATTTTCAGCTCTTACACTCGCTCTTACAGTAAAAGGGCATTATCATCACATTCACAGTATTATTCCAACCTCATTGTGTGGAAATATACACACAATTTTTAGGTATATCTAGTACTGGGTCAGACCCCCCTTTGCCTCCAGAACAGCCTGATTTCTTCAGGGCATGCAAACTTCACGTTAATGGTCTCAAGGGACCTAACGTTGCCAGGAAAACATTCCCCACACTATTACACCACCGCCACCAGCCTGTACCGTTGACACCAGCGAGGATGGGGCCATGGACTCTTTCTGCATAAGCCAAATCCTGACTCTGCCATCAGCATGACGCAACAGGAACCAGGATTCGTCAGACCAGACAATGTTTTCCCCCTCCAGTGTTGCTGATCACGTGCCCACTGGAGCCTCTTCTTGTTTTTAGCTGACAGGAGTGGAACTCGGTGTTGTCGTCTGCTGCAATAGCCCATCCGTGACAAGGACCAACTGGTTGTGCGTTCCGAGATGCCGTTCTGCACACCACTGTTGTACTGCACCGTTATTTTCCTGTTTGTGGCCTGCATGTTAGCTTGCATGATTCTTGCCATTCTCCTTCGACCTCTCATCACAAACAGGACTGCCGCTGATTGGATGTTTTTTGTTTGTTGCATCATTCTCAGTAAACCCTAGACACTGTCATGCGTGAAAATCCCAGGAGGCCAGCTGTTTCTGAGATACTGAAACCGGGGCACCCGTCATTGACGATCATACCCCGCTCAAAGTCGCTTAGGTCACTTGTTTTGCCCATTCTAACATTTAATCAAACAGTAACTGAATGCCTCGATGTCTGTCTACCTGGTCTACATAGCAAACCACCGTCACATGAATCAAACCATTTCCGTGAACGGGGTGTACCTAATAAACTGTCCACTGAGTATATAAAACACAGAAACATTTTTGACTGCACTGGGCCTCTAATGTAGCTAGTTTTAGCCAAAATGGGCAATAATAGGTAGGTGAAACCTTGGAATGGCAGACAGTGGCGTAGTACAGTTGAGAAGTCCCTCTGGTGTTGTGGAAAACTCTGACCCTGTTGCCAGTGCCAGAAACATATGGGTGTAGCCGAGGTGGTTCAGTACACTATGCTCATGTGATGAGTAATGTAATACCTGCTTAATACCGAAAGGAATATAATATGACTGCTCATCTCCATCACCTTGCTGGTCAATACTGTTTTGTTCAGCAAGTGCTGCTTCAACAAATCACAATACATCTTGCACCCCACTCCCCAAAATAGCCAACTATATTTATTTGAACTTGAGTCCTACTTTGCCCTCTTGGGTCGGCCCTACAGCAGCCAGTGTGACAGCTCATTGACACTTCTGGTAAACGATCCTAGGTGTCCTCTCTGCCATAAATCCATTGACCGGTGGAAACCATGTTGACACCTCACCCACAAAGACGTGACGTTCACATCTACAGAGAAGTGGGAGTGTGGAGGATCTGAGACCATTGTAGATTTATGTTCAGCTTGTTACCTGGCATCACTAGTGTGGGGGAGGCTGGCCAAACATGGTTGGAGTAAGGTCTTTCTTTGTAGAAATAGGCATGAAATCCTTAATTAGCCAAACTATTCAGGACATTATGTTCTTTCTGCTAACGTTCCTTCACTTCATGTCCAATGGTAGAGGATCCGTGTAGTGTTTGCTCAATACCTGAAGTAGCAAAGGTAGAAGAATTCAAGAAAGAAAGAACACCCCATTAGTCATATCTTTATTTTCATAAAAAGCAGGAAATATCTCATTAAAGAATAAAATTACATCCATTTCATGTACATCTCACAAACCATCTCCTTCAAATTGGCTCAGACCCCCCGCCCCCCTACTTAAATAGCAATGATTGGATGCAGCTGGGGGACCACGTAAACAGAAGAACTGAACAGAGAACAGACACTGCACTCAGTCACATCTTACATACAGAAACCACACGCAGAATGTCATTTCAAATAAAAACATTATACATAGGGAGACCATGTATTGAATAATATTCAGAAGCACCTCAAATAAAATGTATAAAAACATTATAGTATAGTCTTCTGTATCAAATAGTCTTCTGTATCAAATGGGACATTTTTCATGTGTGATGAAATAATCTAAATACATGGTTTCCTTCCTGAGGATTAAAAAGCAGATAGTTGAGCCCTGAACGGGACAGCATGACTGCAGTCTCACTACACCAGCCATTACATTACACAAATCATCTTATTTCCACTGAGGCAGCTTGGTAAGCAGGCCAGGGCTAGACACGTTATGTAAGAGCTTTATAAAACCATACAATGTCATGATAAAACGCAAACATCTATGGGGAACATTCTGTCTGACGGAGCAGGAAAGAGATGGCAATTGTTCAGCGCAGAAATGTTCCAAAATTACCTTTTGTGAACAATGTGAGCTTTCTACTGGGTGGGGCATTAAATCCTATAGCTACATGCTTACTAACATGGGTGGGAGAAACAGCCATGGAGGTTCAGAAAAATACTCTAATCCAAGGCCACACCGTATTGGGAGTTGGGGCCTTAACGGATACATGAAAATGGTTTTAAAGGAAATCACTCATCTCAATTGAAATGTATTTTATTCCACATTTGGCAGGGGATGTGATTCACTTAAGAGTCTGTTTGTGGGGAAACCACACCCTAGACTCCTGAGAGTTGATACTCTGGTATAATGCCTTCTGAAACGTGTATACATAGGACTAGAGCCAGGAGGTTTTCCTAGTCAGGAAAAACTCCTGGCCTCACATGGGAGATGCTGATATTGAGGCTGTGTGACCTGAACATCTAAAGAGATGTGACCTGAACAACAGAATCAAGTAGTGTTCATGATAAGGAACACTCCTTTAGTGGGTGATAAAGCTTTTCAAAATAATGTGACTATCACCAATCGTGGTATAATACAATCTAATCATGAGTGATAAAACAAGTCAATCTAGTGCATGGATCCGATTTGGGTGAACTACCAGTGCATGGATCTGATTTGGGTGAACTACCAGTGCATGGATCTGATTTGGGTGAACTACCAGTGCATGGATCTGATTTGGGTGAACTACCAGTGCATGGATCTGATTTAGGTGAACTACCAGTGCATGGATCTGATTTAGGTGAACTACCAGTGCATGGATCTGATTTAGGTGAACTACTAGTGCATGGATCTGATTTAGGTGAACTACCAGTGCATGGATCTGATTTGGGTGAACTACTAGTGCATGGATCCGATTTGGGTGAACTACCAGTGCATGCTAGCAACAAAAGTGGGGTTTGGTAAAATAAATGTAGTGAACTTGATTACATAAAACCGTTGACAAGAACCTTGCGAAACAAAAACACTGATCCCAAAAAGTATGAATTACACACTTCTGCCCAGTCTATCCAGTAGATATTAACACAGTGAGAAATGTAATGAGAAAAATAAACATTCTGAAAAGTAACTTTTGTTGTGGACAAAGTAGGTGTGATAAAACAGTCGTTCGTAAGTATTTGTCCTTCATATGACGGACATTTAATAACAACAGGGATAAAAACCTGGACCCGAGTCACCAAGTCCATTTTCACAAACATTTTAGACTTCAGGATAGAGTGGGGGATCTAAAATAGAAATATTTGCAATACTTGGCAAGTAACAGTGAGTGACAGCTTAGCATTCTATCTATTTGGAGTTGCTAGTTAGCCGTTTTTTTTTGCTTGGGGTTGGCAATGTGGGCCAGGAGGGGAAAGAGAAGGCAGCCAGCCAACCCATGGCTTAAATAATAGTCCAGCACAGCATGTGCCCACGTTCGTGTGTCAAGTGTGTGTGTACATGTAACTGCACCAATCCCCAGCAAAAGGTCACAGAGGGTCAATTGCACACAATAAATAAAATAAAAAGTAAATGCTGTAGTGGTGGTGTGCCAAACACGCCTGCTTCTCTGGGATGGAAGTACGTGTTTGTGTTTCTCTAGGATTTCTGCAGAACTGAGCAACGCTAGTGTTGTCATCCAGAAGCTGTTACGTAACGACATGTGTTTTCTCCAGAACAGCTCTAGGAGCCTGACAGTCTCCTCTGCTCTGCATCACATGATTAGACTGACTAACACTGGTCACACAGTGTGAATGACTGTGTGTCTGTGTGAATACTCACGTACACATGTATGCTCACGTGTGAATGTGGTTGTGTGTGTGTGTGTCTGTACAAGAGATATGAAACAAAATCAGTGTGTGTAATGTGCAGTGCCAATTAATCCATAATCTCCCACCTGGACCTGGGTCACAGGGCGATACTGTTGGTCCTGTAATATGGGAAGTCCAACAGTGAATCAGACGGGTCCTCGCAGTCCTGAGGCGGCCCATTATCTGCCTGTGCCAGGGGGTTCCTGCTGATTACCAGGTCCAAGCTGTCTCCTGCTTCAGTGATGAGGGGGACGGTCAGGCAGCAGTCAAAGTCTCTGGTCCTTGCTCGGTTCACCTGGGACAGGAGAGGTCAAGTAACATAACACAGATGTAGATACTGTAGGAAGAAAAAAATTATGTTAGTTGAACAAAGATGTGTACCTGCAGAATGCGGTCATAGGGTTTCAACCCGGCCTGGTCGGCAGGACCATCTGGTCGGATCATGTTGACGTAGGCACCCTTCTCCAGGAGGCCGTCTGACACACTGAAGCCGAAGTCTCCACAGTCTGGGTCCTTCCTCAGGGTCACCTAAAGGACAGACAGTAAGGCCAATTCACTTGACTCGTGCAAGTCGCCAAGCTCTCCATTGGGTCCGGCACAGAGTGGGTTGTAAATTTACTTAAAGTCGGAGTGCAACGACTCCGACCCCAAAAGACCTTGCTCGCCGTAACCCTCCTCCGTGGAAAAACAATGGCTCACTCAGTACAATGCCATTCTTGCGCAAGTCATGTGAATTGAGCTTTACAGGTCACGCATCTACAGGCTCAGTCACTAATATCATGATATTTTTTTGCAATGTAAATGATGCAGAACCTAAGATTAATGTGGGATTATGACTGTCAAGAGTAATTAAACCATTATCAACAATTGTGTATTCAATCTTCAATGAATGTTTGTTTTTAAGGGCGTTCAGTTTCAATGTGCTTGTGCCCTTACTCAACCTACCTCCTAAGCCAACAGTACATTACAGCACAACAGAACAGACTTCTGTACATATAGTGTTTAGGTCACGTATGCCATTTCTAAGCAGTATAGGGACTGCCAAGCAGCAGTCTGAGGCATCAGAGAAAAGTCAGGAGTCAAAGCATTTGGCTCAGCGTGCGGATGCATCTATGTCTTTATCTATTACCCCACACTCTACAAGTCCTGGCTGGCCTGGCATCCACCGGGTACAGTTAGACCCCAGTCATGGGTAGAGTAGCGTGCAGTGGCGTGTATTCATGGGTGCGAAGGGAAGCCAGGCTTCCACAAAAAATGCATCTCACAGGAGAAAGCATCCGAGCGAGTGAAACAGCTTCCCTCTGTCCCTCTACATGTATGCCATCTATCTGATACTGTCTGGTCCAAACGAGTATGACATTGTTGCCACCTGTAGCATTACATGCCAGCGAGCATTTGGTCTCCCTTGACAGTCACAGCTCAACTATGAATGGTCCTGGTGAATAAAAAATAAAAAAATAGTGTCAGGGGAAGCTAGCTTGGATTTGGAGTCTCTCCTATCAAATTGCTTTGAGAGCACAGGTCATTAAACAGAAACAATATGACTTGTTGCATCTCGTGTTGTCGTCCTCCAGTGGCTAGCTAGCTAAAATTGGCCCTTTCCTAAATTAGCAATGGATGGAGATAGGGATTTGGACATGTGGTTTTACTTAATTCTCTCTACTGGCCAATGATTATAATGGCGATTCTGATCCAACCATTAATCCATACATTGTTGTGCCCCTGGCCTGAGATGATGGAAGTTCAATATGCAGCTAGAGGAGGAAGGCTAATATTAACGAGCTAACGTTGCCCATGAATGGAAGTTGGCGAGCAAGCATTTTAGCCAGGTAGTCTAGGACAACAAAAAATTAAAGCCTGTACTGTTAACATGAAAGAGAGGATGGCATTGGCGTTTCTCTGCAAGTAGGGGGACTCAACATGTTTTTCTACTTGCACGAACGGGCACACATGCGTGCAAACAGAAATCAGAACCATGGACAGCCACATCATATTTAGCTTATGTTGGACTAAATTTAAATAAAATAAATGAAAAAAATTCTGGTATCTTTTAGTTGTCACTGTTTTAGACTAAGCAGAGGTGATTTGATGTTGAAATGAAGTTGAGATGGTGCTGGAATAGTGGAGGCAACTCCTGTTATTTTGCAACTTGTGGTAACTCTGTGGTTCTAAATCCATAGTTGTTTAGTGGCCCGAAAATGTTGAAAAACATTAATTTACTTAACCATGCTGTAGGTCATGCTGTAGGTCTGTTACATGTAATATGCGTCTCAGACTTCACCGGACAGAGGTTGCTATCCGGTTTTGTTATAAAACGAAGGTGTGGTTGAATTTGTTCTGCCATTGTCTTATTGTCTCGGCCTGTAGGCCTATATATCACAGTCGCAAGGCATATGTATTGACAGCAAACAACGCAATTATCAGAACACATACAGTGTAGGTTGTAATATGGCCTTGTGGTGGATTTACCCACGCACTGCGTGTTAAAACACCATGTTGAGGCCCATACTGAACACTTGGTCACCACCACACGCACACACAGCTGATTCCATTAACGTTCTTTATATTGTTGTGTGGTTCTAAAAAGGGAGGAACAATATAAGCATTAGGATCCACTTATAAGACTAAGAAATAGATATACATGCAATACAATAATACAAAGAGAAAATTGTGGCATAATATGAACATAAACGAATGCAAAGGTATAGCAACACACATGTTGAAATGTAATAGGCTACTTATATGGCAATACAAAGACATGCATTAGCTACAAGCTAACCATAAACTTCACTCAGAAACACTCAAAGACTAACAAATAGGCCTCGTCCTGGGTCAGACATTGCACACATATTTCACAACACTTACATGTTCAAGATACTTCAAGAAAGGAAAAAAGCATGTTGAAGTCAGTCATTACACAATACTTATTCTTTTCGAGACGGCTGAGACAAGCTCTACCATGGTGTGCGGGGCGGAGCCCTGGAGTGCGTCCAAGTGCCTTGATTGGTTGGATGAACAGCGGTGTGAACGGGTGATTGACAGAAGAGGTGCAGGCCCCTGGGCGAGGCTCATCAGGGATCCAGAGGCAGGGGCAGGCTGGGCCCTGGAGACGGGGCAGGAGGTTTGGCATGTAGCACTGAGGGAGCGGACTGCTTGTCAACTGAGACTGGGGGCTGCGGACTAACTGAGACTGGGGGCTGCGGACTAACTGAGACTGGGGGCTGCGGACTAACTGAGACTGGGGGCTGCGGACTAACTGAGGGCAGAAGCTGCAGACCTAGTGTGGCAAAGAACCTTAGCCTGGTGGAGCAGTGGACTGAGGGTTGACTAGAGCTGGAGACTTTGAAACTAAAACATCTGATGGCTGGGAGCCTAGTGCCAATAACTTTGGGCCTGACAGGTAAAGTGGCTCTGGACCTAAGAGGGGACACCCACTCTGGACCTGACAGGGAGTCTGACTTACACTGACTCTGGACCTGCCAGGGAGAACAACTGATAGCTAGGAGAGCAGTGGAGCTCTGGGCCTACTAGAGGAACTGGTAACTCTGCGCCTAACCGGGTAGAAGCCTGATGACCCACCTGGGCTAGGTACTGAGGGCAGACTAGTGCTGGGGAGACAGACCTAGCATGGCTGGAGACTGATGACATAGTGCTAGGGACCGAGAGCTGACAATCTGGAGACAGTGAGCCTAGTGCAGCACACTTGGGGCCTAGCAGGGTAGGAGGCTCTAAGCCTGAACACTTCACACCTGCCAGGTAGGCAGGAAACTGAATCTGACCCTACCAGAAGGGAAGGGAACTGGACAAAATGTGATCATATTACTCCAGTGCTAGCCTCCCTACACTGGCTTCCTGTTAAGGCAAGGGCTGATTTCAAGGTTTTACTGCTAACCTACAAAGCATTACATGGGCTTGCTCCTACCTATCTTTCCGATTTGGTCCTGCCGTACATACCTACACGTACGCTACGGTCACAAGACGCAGGCCTCCTAATTGTCCCTAGAATTTCTAAGCAAACAGCTGGAGGCAGGGCTTTCTCTATAGATCTCCATTTTTATGGAATGGTCTGCCTACCCATGTGAGAGACGCAGACTCGGTCTCAACTTTTAAGTCTTTACTGAAGACTCATCTCTTCAGTGGGTCATATGATTGAGTGTAGTCTGGCCCAGGAGTGTGAAGGTGAACGGAAAGGCTCTGGAGCAACGAACCGCCCTTGCTGTCTCTGCCTGGCCGGTTCCCCTCTCTCCACTGGGATTCTCTGCCTCTAACCCTATTACAGGGGCTGAGTCACTGGCTTACTGGTGCTCTTTCATGCCGTTCCTAGAAGGGTGCGTCACTTGAGTGTGTTGAGTCACTGACGTGATCTTCCTGTCTGGGTTGGCGCCCCCCTTTGGGTTGTGCCGTGGCGGAGATCTTTGTGGGCTATACTCGGCCTTGTCTCAGGATGGTAAGTTGGTGGTTGAAGATATCCCTCTAGTGGTGTGGGGCTGTGCTTTGGCAAAGTGGGTGGGGTTATATCCCCTGTCCGGGGGTATCATCGGATGGGGCCACAGTGTCTCCTGACCCCTCCTGTCTCAGCCTCACGTATTATTGCTGCAGTAGTTTGTGTTGGGGGCTAGGGTCAGTTTGTTATATCTGGAGTACTTCTCCTGTCTTATCCGGTGTCCTGTGTGAATTTAAGTATGCTCTATCTAATTATCTCTTTCTCGGAGGACCTGAGCCCAGGACCATGCCTCAGGACTACCTGGCATGATGACTCCTTGCTGTCCCCAGTCCACCTGGCCGTGCTGCTGCTCCAGTTTCCTGTTCTGCCTGCGGCTATGAACCCTGACCTGTTCACCAGACGTGCTACCTGTCCCAGACCTGCTGTTTCAACTCTCTAGAGACAGCAGGAGCGGTAGAGATACTCTTAATGATCGGCTATGAAAAGCCAACTGACATTTACTCCTGAGGTGCTGACTTGCTGCACCCTCGACAACTACTGTGATTATATTATTTGACCTGCTGGTCATTTATGAACATTTGAACATCTTGGCCATGTTCTGTTATAATCTCCACCCGGCACAGCCAGAAGAGGACTGGCCACCCCTCATAGCCTGGTTCCTCTCTAGGTTTCTTCCTAGGTTTTGGCCTTTCTAGGATGTTTTTCCTAGCCACCGCGCTTCTACACCTGCATTGCTTGCTGTTTGGGGGTTTAGGCTGGGTTTCTGTACAGCACTTTGAGATATCAGCTGATGGAAGAAGGGCTATATGAATACATTTTATTTGATTTGGACATCTAGGTCAGGGGACACACTAGGGGTGACTTCTGGTGGGACACTCGAGGTGATGTGTGGCGGGTCCCGAAGCGACATCTGGTAGGTCTGGAGGTAGCAGGACCCTTGGGGCTGGAATTAGCATGGTGCTGGCAAGCCGGGGTGGATAAGCCTGCACTTAACCTTGCCAGTAGCTGCAGGCTGTGGTTACATACTAGGAGCAGGCATAGAATCCACAGCTTGGCTTGGGATCTGGGCCAGGAGGCGTTCCCAACGCTCTGGTAGATACGACATAGGCGGGGCCTCCCGAGTGGCGCAGTGGTCTAAGGCACTGCATCGCAGTGCTAGCTGTGCCACTAGAGATTCTGGGTTCGAGTCCAGGCTCTGTCGCAGCCGGCCGCGATCGGCAGACCCATGGGGCAGCGCACAATTGGCCCATCATTGTCCGGGCTAGGGGAGGGTTTGGCCGGACTCGCACACTAGCGACTCCTGTGGTGGGCTGGGTGCAGTGCACGCTGACACGGTCACTAGGTGTACGGTGCGGCTGGCTTCCGGGTAAATGGGCATTGTGTCAAGAAGCAGTGCAGCTTGGTTGGGTTGTGTTTCGGAGGACGCATGGCTCTCGACCTTCGCCTCTCCCAAGTCCGTAAGGGAGTTGCAGCGATGGGACAAGACTAACTACCAATTGAATACCACAAAATTGGGGAGAAAAAGGGATGTAAAAAAATAACAAATAAATTTWAAAAAAAAGATACGTAGGCTCCAGCCGGGGGGGCCTGGAGCGACTACGCTCTGTGGGCCACCTCGGAACATAGTGGAAGTCCCAATGCTCCCATGGAGGTGGTGAACACTCTGGCCGGGGAGGCCTGGAGTAGAGTCTCTCAGGGCAGCAGCAGGGCCGACTATGGAACTATCAGCAGTGGTGGTGCTTCTGAGGCCATGACGATGGCTCTAGCCAGGGGGGCCTAGAGCGGTTGCGGTCAGGAGAATAACGGCAGTAATGGTGCTCCCGTGGCGGGGCTCAGGCCGGGAGGACCTAGAGTACGCCCTCCTGAGCTCTTCCTGCTCATAGATCAGTAGTCCCTCTGCAGCTCCTAACTGGAGAGGGTGTGGTCTCTCCCTCACCACTGAGAAGGCCTGGAGAAGGGCTTGTAGTAGTCTCTTGGATGAGAAAGTGAGGAAGGCTCAGGTGCGTGACCGCTTCGTATGGTGGGGGTGGGCTGAGGTGGGTGGTGACGGTCGTCTCGTGGTGAGATGCACAAAATCCTCTTTGGGTACTTCAACATCTTAACTATAGCAGGTCAGAATCTGTCTCGAGTGAAAAAAAAGCTACTATTGGTAGCTAAATGAAAAAATTGTCTAACAGGAGCTCGGCTGTGAATGCGCTCACCCGCTAGTAACTTATGCTGATTGCTTAGGTTCTTCTCACTACAGTGTTGTCCGGTTAAAACACCATGCTGAGACCCATACTGAACACTTGGTCACCACCACACGCACACACCGACACAGCTGATTCCATTAATGTTCTTTATATTATTATGTGGTTCTAAAAAGGGAGAAACAATACAAGCATTAGGATCCACTTAAAATAGACCAAGAAATAGATAGTAACCAAAATTTTTTTTAAACAAAAATATATTTTATATTTGAGATTCTTCAAAGTAGCCACCCTTTGCCTTGATGACAGCTTTGCACACTCTTGGCATTCTCTCAACCAGCTTCATGAGGTAGTCACCTGGAAAGCATTTCAAGTTAATTTGTGGAATTTCTTTCCTTCTTAATGTGTTTCAGCCAATCAGTTGTGTTGTGACAAGGTAGGGGTGGGTGGTATACAGAAGTCAACCCTACTTGGTAAAATACCAAGCCCATATTATGGCAAGAAAATCTCAAATAAGCAAAGAGAAACGACAGTGCATCATTACCTTAAGACATGAAGTTCAGTCAAGGCGGAACATTTCAAGAACTTTGAACATTTCTTCAAGTGCAGTCGCAAAAACCACCAAGCACTGATGATGAAACTGGCTCTCGTGAGCACTACCACAGGAAAGGAAGACCCAAAGTTACCTCTGCTGCAGAGGATAAATTAATTTCTTCAGTTACCAGCCTCAGAAATTGCAGCACAAATAAATGCTTCACAGAGTAACAGACGCAAGTAACAGACACACTTCAACATCAACTGTTCAGAGGAGATTGCGTGAATCAGGCCTTCATGGTCGAATTGCTGCAAAGAAACCACTACTAAAGGACACCAATAATAAGAGACTTGCTTGGGCCAAGAAACATGCGCAATGGACATTAGACCTGTGGAAATCTGTCCTTTGGTCTGATGAGTCCAAATGTAAAATTTTTGGTTTCAACCGCCGTGTCTTTGTGACGCAGAGTAGGTGAACTGATGATCTTCGATGTGTGGTTCCTACCGTGACCCATGGACACTGTCGGTGATTCATTAAGAATTCAAGGCACACCAGCATGGCTGCTACAGCGCTTAGTGGGACTATCATTTGTTTTTCAACAGGACAATGACCGAACACACCTCCAGGCTGTGTAAGGGTTATTTGCTCAAGAAGGAGAGCTACAACAGAAGACTTGGCCTCCACAATCACCCGACCTCAACCCAATTGAGATGGTTTGGGAGGAGTTGGACTGCACAGTGAAGGAAAAGCAGCCAACAAGTGCTCAGCATATGTGGGAACTACTTCAAGACTGTTGGAAAAGCATTCTAGGTGAAGCGGGTTGAGAGAATGCCAAGAGTGTTCAAAGCTGTCATCAAGGCAAACGGTGGCTACTTTGTAGAATCTCAGTTTTGATGTCTTCACTATTGTTCTACAATGTAGAAAATAGTCAAAATAAAGAAAAACCCTTGAATGAGTAGGTGTGTCCAAACTTTTGACTGGTACTGTACATGCAATACAATAATTCAAAGAGAAAATGGTGGCATAATATAAACATGAATGAATGCAAAGGTATAGCAACACCATGTAGAAATGTAATAGGCTACTTAGAATGTGGCAATACAAAGACATGCATGAATAACAATAGCGCTAGCATTAGCTACAAGCTAACCATAACAAACTTCACTCTGAAACAATCAAAGCCTAACAAATAGGCCTCGTCCTGGGTCAGACATTGCACATCTATACATATTTCACAACACTTACATGTTCGATGGACGCACAACACTTCAAGATAGGAAAACAGCATGTTGAAGTCCGTCATTACAAAATACTTGTTTCTTCTTGAGACGGCAAGTGAACACGATCTAACATGAGGTATGCGGGGCTGGAGCCCTGGAGTGTGTCCAAGCGAACAGAGGTGAACAGAGGTATGAAGAGTGATTGACAGGGCTGCAGGCCAATCAGATTGAGAAGGCTGGCCTTCTGTACAAGTCTGAAATTCAGATTATTTTTCAGTTCTTGAATAGGAACTTCAATGCACTTCCTAAATTAACTGAATTGAGATGCCGCCTCCAATCCTGCTATGTACCTTCAGTAGTTCCAGGGCTGTAGGGGAGCTGGTCTCCTGGGGCTCCCCTCTCCCCCTGGGTGGTGTGTCCCTGGTCCTGTTTGACCTCTGCAGGTTGCTTTTGGTCTTGGGCTCGTCATGAATGGGACCCCTCTTCACAGGACTGATTCTGCTCTGTAGCACTGAGTCATCCTGGGACCTCGTTTCCTCCAGATACAGGCTGAGAGTGCTGCCAGTCATGGACGCCTGGGAGAAGACAACAGTATTGTTAAATTATAGGTGTGTGAATAAAATAACATGATATACATGTATAACTGAAGACATGCACACTCACAGCTTGATTTAATAGGGAGGCTTTGTGCCAATGCCTCTAATGATCAAAGTGGCAGCAGGTGTCTGGACGGTCTAGACAATCAGGCTTTTATTTATTTGTATTTTATTTAACTAGGCAAGTCAGTTAAGAACAAATTCTTATTTACAATGACGGCCTAGGAGCAGTGGATTAACTGCCGTGTTCAGGGGCAGTAAGACAGATTTTTACATTGTCAGCTCAGGGATTCGATTAAGCAACCTTTCAGTTACTGGACCAACGCTTTAACCACTAGGCTAACTGCCTCCCCAATTGGTTCTTTTAGTAGCAGATTGGGACAGATAGAAGGAGCTTACCTCCAGCTCCCTGAGTATCTCTGATTGGCCGCAGGTCTCTAGGTCCTGCAACGCCTGGGACCAGAAGCTATCCTCCTGTTTCAGGGTGCCATGGCAACTAGGGGGGCTGGCGTATCTATGACAATGCAGGAACCAGAACATGAGAGGAGTCTTGCTGTCCAGAGACTGGGGTGTTTTGAGACCGGTTTGAAACAGGTGTGGCCTGCAAAGCAGCGTGGGTAATGCAGGCACCGGACTGCATGATGTTGAGAGGTCCTTTAAAAACCTTTCAGGCCTCAGTGAGGGCAAGAGTAAACGCTCTCTAACACAGAACAGTGTAGTCCCTTAGAATAGAAAGTGTCTTCATGCAGATAGTTCATCGTTTAAAAGTTTAAAAGTTAAGCCACCCAAAAAGCCTTAAGGTGTAGACAGTTTTGCGGCAGTGAAGGGCAACAAAAGTTCAGGAAAAAAAAATCAAGTGAAGAGTTAAGAGTGAAGCAACAGACAAGGCAGAGGTGTGTCCATGGGGCCTTTGGGTGTTTTAGAGGGACAGGTTTGGTGAAGACAAAAAGCGACAGAAAAATACACGTTTATGTGAAACACCAGGAGCCTCACGTGCAGTTAGTAAAGCAGATGAGAGAGAGAGTACCTGAGAAAAAGAGAAAAAGCACAGATAGGAGCAGATAAAATGGAGGAATGAAACAACTGTGGTGATTTAGAAAAACATTCTAAACCCAAATATTTGAGTGACATTGCAGATTTATTGGATTCACTTTCCAAATCAATACATATTGAGTTTTAGGCTAAACCAGACTTGAAAGAGATTTTTTTGTACCTCACTTCAACATTTATGATCATTGCTTACATACATGGAGGCATACAGAAGGCATACACGTAGATTAAAAGGAAAAAAGAACAACACTGAAAGCCACAGAATGAAAGAAATTATTACAACTATCAAATGCATTAGCCAGATCTGTATTATGTGCTTAATGACTTGGATAAAGCACAAACAGACCCGGAACCAGGCAACAGTACCCACTGCTCATTGTAATCATGGTACTGGCACGGACCCTGTATATAGCATGCATTCTCGTGTTCTTTCTCTTCATATTTCTTGTGTGTCTCCTTCCTTTATATAATGTCCTCTCACCTTGATACTGCTGTTTGCAAGAGCTTGCAAGTAAGAATTTCACTGTACTGTCTTATACTTGCTGTATCCTGTTAATGTGACAAACTTTGAAACAACAAATCCATTGTTCTAGCCTAAAGTAGGCACTCACCCAGCAGCCTTATCCCAGTCATCCTCAGTGTATCTCCCATCGTAGAGGTGGGAGTGGTGGGTAAGGCCGGTAAGGCCAGTGGAGATGGAGTTGAGGTGGGTCCTGGGTGGTTTGGTGCGTCTCCACTCAGTAGGCTGGAAAGTCAAATCTGCAGCTCTGTGGAGATACGTTCCTGCACACAAGCGACAAAAACAAACATTAAAAAACATGATAACGTTCTACACACCCAACAACTGATTTCAGGAGAGTCATGTGAGCATATAAATCTAAAGTGGCCTAAACTGGTTGTCTAAACTGGTAATGACTACGCGTCCATGTTCTGTCCTCACCTTGGCTGCCGTAGTCAGCATCGATGCCGGAGCCGTCCCAGGAGCTCATGGCAGAGTCCATGCTGGGCACGGTGGCAGAGTACACCCCTGAGTGTTTACTGGTCTTCTGGGAGTCAGTCAGCTCATCCTCTGTGTCGCTCAGGAACCCTGCCTGCTTCGACATCTGCTGCACATCTGATTCTGCATGGGAACAAAGGCAGTGGCGAGTTAAGAGAGAATCATAACTCAATTATGTCATAAAATACACTGAGGGTACAAAACATTAAGAAAACCTGCTCCTTCCATGACAGACAGACCAGGTGAAAGCTATGATTCCTTATTGATGTCACTTGATAAATCAACTTCAATCAGTGCAGATGAAGAGGAGACAGGCTAAAGAAGGATTTTTAAAGCCTTGAGACATGGATTGTGTATGTGTGCCATTTAGAGAGGGAATGGGCAAGATAAAAGARTGAAGTGCATTTGAACGGGGTATGGTAGTAGGTGCCAGGTGCATCGGTCTGTGTCAAGAACAGCAACGCTGCTGAGGTTTTCAAGCTTAATAGTTTCCTGTGTGTTTCAAGAATGGTCCACCACCCAAAGGACATCCAGCCAACTTGACACAACTGTGGGAAGCATTGGAGTCAACATGGACCAGCATCCCTGTGGAACGCTTTTGACACCTTGTAAAGTCCATGCCCTGACGAATTGAGGCTGTTCTGAGGACAAAAGTGGGGGTGCAACTCAATATTAGGAAGGTATTCCTAATGTTTGGTGTACTAAATAAATAAATACACATCCACACAGTTGAAGTCGGAAGTTTACATACACTTAGGTTGGAGTCATTAAAACTCATTTTTCAACCACTCTACTAATTTCTTGTTAAACTATAGTTTTGGCAAGTCGGTTAGGACATCTACTTTGTGCATGACAAGTAATTTTTCCAGCAATTGTTTACAGACAGATTATTTCACTTATAATTCACTATCACAATTCCAGTGGGTCAGAAATGTACATACACTAAGTTGACTGTGCCTTTAAACAGCTTGGAAAATTCATGGCATCAGAAGCTTCTGATAGGCTAATTGACATCATTTGAGTCAATTGGAGGCGTACCTGTGGATGTATTTCAAGGCCTACCTTCAAACTCAGTTCCTCTTCGCTTGACATCATGGGAAAATCAAAAGAAATCAGCCAAGACCTCAGAAAAAATTTGTAGACCTCCACAAGTCTGGTTCATCCTTGGGAGCAATTTCCAAACACCTGAAGGTACCACGTTCATCTGTACAAACAATGGTACGCATGTATAAACACCATGGGACCACGCAGCCGTCATACCGCTTAGGAAGGAGACGCGTTCTGTCTCCTGGAGATGAACGTACTTCAGTGCAAAAAGCTCAAATCAATCCCAGAACAACAGCAAAGGACCTTGTGAAGATGCTGGAGGAAACAGGTACAAAAGTATCTATATCCACAGTAAAACGAGTCTTATATCGACATAACCTGAAAGGCCGCTCAGCAAGGAAGAAGCCACTGCTCCAAAACCGCCATAAAAAAAGCCAGACTACGGTTTGCAACTGCACATGGGGACAAAGATCGTACTTTTTGGAGAAATGTCCTCTGGTCTGATGAAACAAAAAATACAAATACACCATGACAGCGCAACACACAAGGGGTGGAACAGTGGCAAAGGTACCCACAGGACAAACAGAATAATATTCGTCTGAGAGACTAAATAGCATTAATACAACAAAAATTATTCAAAACACACTCCTTTAGTTTACACAAGTTAAACAGATGTATTTTTTCTTCATAATAAGCAGGAGTAATATTCTTAGCAGATCAGAATGACAGCAGACAGTCTTTAGTGACATGGATAGAAGTACAAACAGAAACAAAAGACAAAATTAACGAGAATGGCAATTGTTATGTTTGGAGGAAAAAGGGGGAGGCTTGCAAGCCAAAGAACACCATCCCAACCATGAAGCACAGGGGTAGCAGCATCATGTTGTGGGGGTGCTTTGCTGCAAGAGGGACTGGTGCACATCACAAAATAGATGGCATCATGAGGATGGAAAACGATGTGGATATATTGAAGCAACATCTCAAGACATCAGTCAAGAAGTTAAAGCTTGGTCGCAAATGGGTCTTCCAAATGAACAATGACCCCAAGCATACTTCTAAAGTTCTGGCAAAATGGCTTTGTGTTGTGGCCATCACAAAGCCCTGACCTCAATCCTATAGAACATTTGTGGGCAGAACTGAAAAAGCTTGTTGCGAGCAAGGAGGCCTACAAACCTGACCAGCTCTGTCAGGAGGAATGGGCCAAAATTCACCCAACTTGTTGTGGGAAGCTTGTGGAAGGCTACCCAAAACATTTGACCCAAGTTGAACAATTTAAAGGCAATGCTATCAAATACTAATTTAAAGGCAACGCTATCAAATACTAATTGAGTGTATGTAAACTTCTGACCTACTGGGAATGTGATGAAAGAAATAAAAGCTGAAATAAATCACTCCCCACTATTATTCTGACAATTCACATTCTTAAAATAAGGTGTTGATCATAACTGACCTAAGACAGGGAATATTTACTAGGATTAAATGTCAGGAATTGTGAAAAACTGAATTTAAATATATTTGGCTAAGGTGTATGTAAACTTTGCTTGTGTCATGCACAAAGTAGATGTCCTAACCGACTTGCCAAAACTGTAGTTTGTTAACAAGAAATTTGTGGAGTGGTTGAAAAACGAGTTAATGACTCCAACCTAAGTGTATGTCAACTTCCGACTTCAACTGTATATGCAGATGATAGTCTCATACTCAGCTAGCCCCTCCCCGGATTTTGTGTTAAATGCTCTACAACAAAGCTTTCTTAGTGTCCAACAAGCTTTCTCTACCCTTAAACTTGTTCTGAACACCTCCAAAACAAAGGTCTTGTGGTTTGGTAAGAAGAATGCCCCTCTTCCCACCGGTGTGATTACTACCTCTGAGGGTTTGGAGCTTGAGGTAGTCACCTCATACAAGTACTTGGGAGTATGGCTAGACGGTACACTGTCCTTCTCTCAGCACATATCAAAGCTGCAGGCTAAAGTTAAATCTAGACTTGGTTTCCTCTATCGTAATCGCTCCTCTTTCACCCCAGCTGCCGAACTAACCCTGATTCAGATGACCATCCTACCCATGCTAGATTACGGAGACATCATTTATAGATCGGCAGTTAAGGGTGCTCTCGAGCGGCTAGATGTTCTTTACCATTCGGCCATCAGATTTGCCACCAATGCTCCTTATAGGACACATCACTATACTCTATACTCCTCTGTAAACTGGTCATCTCTGTATACTCGTCCCAAGACCCACTGGTTGATGCATATTTATAAAACCCTCTTAGGCCTAACTCCCCCCTATCTGGGATATCTACTGCAGCCCTCATTCTCCACATACAACACCCGTTCTGCCAGTCACATTCTGTTAAAGGTCCCCAAAGTGCAAACATCCCTGGGTCGCTCCTCTTTTCAGTTCGCTACAGCTAATGACTGGAACGAGCTGCAACAAACACTCAAACTGGACAGTTTTATCTCAAATCTCTTCATTCAAAGACTCAATCGTGGACACTTTTACTGACAGTTGTGGCTGTTGTCTCTACCTTCTTGACCTTTGTGCTGTTGACTTCGCCCAATAATGTTTGTACCATGTTTTTGTGCTGCTACCATGTTGTGTTGCTACCATGCTGTGCTGTCATGTTTTGTCGCCTTGTTATGTTGTCGTCTTAGGTCTCTCTTCATGTAGTGTCCTATATTTATATTTATATTGTATTTATTTGTTTAATCCCAGGCCCTCGTCCCCGCAGGAGGCCTTTTAGTAGGCCGTCATTGTCAATAAGAATTTGTTCTTAACTGACTTGCCTAGTTAAATAAAAGGTAAAATAAATAAATATATTTAAGGTTATTTGAATTGTACTGTACACGTTTGCAGCTAAAAGCTGAATTGCAGCATACATAGATATATGTAAGTAAATCAAATACAAATGAATATCTAGTATACAACATTACAGTCAAGCAGCATTAAGCAATCTCTCAATGTAAGGCATAAGGCTGTTGTAGTATCTGTCCGAGTTCAGGTAGGGTTTAGTTTGTGACTGGATCAGGTAGATCGGCCAATGACATGGCCTCTCATCTGAGGCAGCCATATGCTGTAATCCTGGGATTATACAAGCTTCTGGGCCAAAGGATCAGCAGAGGCAGGTGCGGCAGGACTCCAAGGTCTGTAAGCCCAGGTCATTGCATGCAGAGTCGTAGAGGGTGTAGGTGGGGCCCATGTTGATTTTGGTTGCACTTCGTTGGACCTTGTCAAGTTGGTTGTGTTGGTGGGCTGTGAGACATGGGTGCCATATCGGAGCGGTGTACTCCAGCACTGGACGGACAAAGCAGGTGTAGACTGCCAGAAGGTCTTCAGGGGGAGGTTGAAGTGGCGAAGACTGTTCATCATGAAGAGCCTCCGGTTCCCTTCGGTGGTAATGTCAGATGTGCGTGTCCCATTTTAGGTTGGCTCGGAATGTCACTCAGAGCGCTTTGGCACTGGACACCACCTCAAGCGTGGGGCCGGAGATGGAACTCGGAATGGAAAAATTTCACTAATTTCCCCACTGTAAAACAGCATATCGGCAGATATATCGATATAGGTAAGCTTTGTCCACCCCAAAATCTAAATCAGTATGGGACTCCCAAAAAATCATATCGATCCAGCTCTATTTAATTTTGTCAATGAAATGCTTCGAACGAGAGAATATTCAGTTTGTCAACATCAAATCCAATGACGGCAGTCTTTCCTTCCATCCAATCACAATCTTCAAAAAAGGAGGCTTCACATCCCCTTCCATGCATACTTTTTAAAAAGCAACTTAATTAACTTAACAATAACGATACATACCGTCTTGACGTTTTTTTATTTTGAGGGTGACAGTCTCTCCGGCCATCTGGAGAAGATGGATGGCCTCACTCAGTGGTTTCCCCTTCAGACTCACACAGTTAATGGCCAAGACACGGTCCCCTATATGGATGGCACCAGTCCTACAAACATTAGAAGACAATATTTGTATCCCTTTGAAGGAGGAGGATGCCACTGAAAACATTGTCATTTCCAAGGGTACGAAACTACAACAAACATACCCAGCATATTATAAACAATAGATAAGAAAGCAACAAGGTAATTGGTGTCACGACGCGCCCTTTTTGGGTGAGGATCATAGCAGCCCCCCTCTCTCACCACAGGTTTATGACGGACGTAAATACCGAAACTCCCTTCCCCACTCTGCCCAAATGAAGGTTGAGAATCCCTTTGTTACCACAAAGAAAGACTGCAGTACGGTAACGTCAAAAGGTGGAATAATTGAACAGTATTTCTGTATTCCAAGAAGTTGGAGTGGTCCATGGACACTTAAGGAACAGTCATGATGAGTTTGTTTCATTTGGTGAAGTCATGAATGACAGACACACATTACTGTTTCTTTGTTTGTATACACTTCCCAATTATGGATCTTAATGTTATATAAAATAAATGATTGAGTAAAGGAATACTTTTGAAAAGATTAAATGTGATGTTAGCCTTCTAAATGAGAGTACGGGTTTTCATATAAAGTTATAACTAGTCAGTGGCCACACCCTCGTGAGGACAGACATTATACCCCAAACGTCATGGAACCGCCCTCCGACAAAATGTACATTAGATCAGAAAACATGGAGTTGTCACTACATGCTGAAATGGTTGGCAACTCTACCAAAGGACAAAACCAGAGAACGTGGAGATCATCCCCACGCTGAAATGGTGAAGAAATCTACAAACTAAAGACCAACTATTCAGGCTGCAGCTCTTTAAACACTTTAGTCTGGTAAACGCATCTACCCTAAGAACATCAGAATGGAACTCTGAAGTATCCATTATAACAACCTACAACAGACTTTGATCTCTGGTGAACAAACCAGACGCTTTCTGTCGACTGACTATCCAGCAGACGGACCGGTGATCGCAGAGAGGGACAGCAAAGGCATACACTCGTTAAAAGGTCAATTGAAATGTATTTTCAAATGAGCGGTTGTTCATATTCAAAGTATTAGTAATTTCTATGAGTGTAGTTATCAGCTCTGAGTTTCCCGCTCTTGAGCTGTCCCCACCCATTTCCTTTGTCTCCCAAGCCGTCATATCGGTTTCATCCACTAGGGATTTTTTTATTTGTATCACTTAGTAACCAATGTATTACCTATTGTGTGTGTTTATGTAATTCTGTGATTGATAAAGTTAATAAATAAATAAGCCAATTTGTATATTGCTGATTCATGATCTATGCTAGAGTTCATGCAGATATCCAAGGGTTTGCGACATTGAATATGACTGTGGTAATAATACATTAATAAGTGACTAATTGATAAGATATGAAAATATCTGAAGAGTTAATTCGTGAAATAGACTCTAAACATTTTCCCATGGTGCCCCGACTTCCTAGTTAATTAAAGTCACATGATTAGTTTAATCGTGTAATTAAATTACACAGAGAATTGATTTCATAATATACATACAGTCTTCACATTTAATGATAGTCAACGTTACGACATCGGTAATTGGTTGTTCAAACCACCTAAAACCAACTCATGTGATGGCATGATGTAATGTCCTCAAAGTGTATGGACATCTAGTTCCAACATTCTAATACTTTTCTGTTTTGTGTGCCAACACTAAGGGTATCTCATGCCACTTTGCGGCACGCCTATACTGCCTAGGGAAACACGGTCAGGGGAAAAAAGGCTGTTGTGAATATAGGTGATTTTGTTGGAACTTGTAGTCAAACTCCTCTGACTATCATTGTTATGATGCAAATAAGAGTCATTGATTTCACAATTTCATGAATCATATCTTCTGGAGAAGAAACAATTTCTGACATTTTTTCCCAAGGTGCCAATGGCATAGGAGAAGATATGAGGGCCAGCGTCAATCCAGATCTAGGAAGACCACATGATTGAACTCCTCTCAGCCAGACATCACAACCGTAACAATAGTCTGTAGGGTCCTCCTCTCAGCCATACATCACAACCATAACAGGAGAGTGGAGGTGCATCTCAATAGTCCAACAGTCTAAAGAGGCCTCCTCTATCTAAACTGGTATTAAATAATTGTATAGAAAACCCAGAGTGAAAGCAGATGCCTGGTAAGTGGGCATCTGCCATATTGCTTTCACCTCTCCATACAGATCAGTACCAATGAAGCGGAGCAGACAAAGCAGGCGCTTTTGACAAATTAAATGTGTACAAAATCCCACCTATGGAGCCAGTCTGTAGGCTCATCACCCTTTTTCCACTCTTATAATAGGAGAGTCAACCGCATGCCCTTGTCACGACCTTTCACCTTTCAGCCAGGCCATTCTTGGTGAGGCCTGAGATGACGATGGGGTCAAAGGGCTCCTCTGTGCCTGAGATGGTGATACCCAACGGGCCGTTGTAACGCTTCAGCTCCACCGTGTAGATAATGGAACCAGACATCTCCAGCTCATCTGACAAGGACAGAGAGAGCACACACATGTATAAATATGACTATTACATAAAGGGATGAACTAGTCTAGCCCAAATCTGGGTCACATCCAAACTGGCTACTACGCAACATGAGACATTATGAGACACAAATAAAACATGTATAAGTAGACATTTTGTTGGACAAATATAGCAGCCACATGACATATACCAAGTCACTATTTAATCGTAGTTCTTTTTCAGATGGAATTTTATGAAGTATTTCTGATGGTGTTTAACAGACAAATATTTCATAAGAATGGGCATTACAGTACAATCATCCATCACAAATTCTAACTTCCTTGTACCAAATGGTATGTAACGCTATTTATATTAGGGCATTTAAATAGACAGAAATGTATAGTCTAAATATATTTCTACTGGGGAATTCAACCTAATTGGATAGAAATGTGTTGTTGTACAATTTCATTTAACAGACGCTCTTATCCAGAGCGACTAACAGGAGCAATTAGGGTAAGTGCCTTTATCAAGGGCACATTGACAAATTTTTCACCTAGTCGTCTCGGGGACTGGCCCAATGCTCTTAATCACTAGGCTACCTGCCGTCCGTCTCTTCTAGACACACCTCTCCATGCAAATAAGTTTCAGGACTGCATGTTAATTTTTGAAGCATGACTCTGTTCATCCTACCAGCGTTGTCCTCGTCCTTCTGGATCCGGAGCTTGACCATGTCCTCTGCCTGCTGAAGCACGTGCATAGCATCCTCCATGGAGCAGTTCTCCAGACGCACGTTATCGATGGCCAGCAGCCTGTCCCCTGGCTCCAACGTACCCGTCCTATTAGCAGGCAGGTGAGAGGTGGGCAGGAAATTAAACCACACGAGTTTAAAAAAAATCTAATAATACTGTGTATGTTTGTACCTGACATTTGCTTTGCATCTCAAAGCTGCTAATACTTCATTTCAAGGGACTGATAATAGCATTTTTCTAAAATATCTTAAATTGATTGGAATCTCAACTAAGTCAATGAGGTTTTTAAAGAGATTTGTATTTACTCCCAAGAGTCAAATGAACTCAAGGATAACATGTATGTCTCTGCGTGCAGTTTGAAGGAAGATGCTGACTAGCACTAGAGCAATTGCTAACTAGCATTAGCGCATTGACTGGAAGTCTATGGGTATCTGTAGGCATGTGCTAACGCTAATTAGCATTGGCTTGCCAAACTACCTCTAACTTCATACTGGACAGAGACATAAAAATGGTATCCATGCGGTCATCTGACTCTGGGGAAGTAGATAAAGGGCCTCATTGCCAAAATCTCGAAGTATCCCTTTAACATGATAGATGAAAAATTCCAATATCGGTCCCATGACTTGAATGGGATTCGAGCCGCTAAAAACGTTAGCATGTGGAAATGGTGCCATGGAAACTAAACCAAAGCCTGGATTGCAGTCATACCTTGTCCATAGACTGCTTACAGGGTAACGAAACCAATAAGTTATTTTGTAATTTGGGTGAACTATCATTTTAAGGTCACATGGTTGGGAAACACTCTTGGTTCTCCTCATGACTAGTATAATTTCATACTTACCAGGTGAAACTAACCCCAGACCTGTGGCAGTAAAGCAAGTCATTTGTTTGAGGAATCTACCCCATGTGATTGGGAGGCTGGACATACCTGTGGGCTATGCTTCCTTTCCTGATATCAGAGATGATCAGAGGTTTGTCAGGTCTCTTGCTTGCTGTTCAGACAGACAGACACCATTAAATTAAACATTCATAACATCCACAGAGATAATAGAAAAGCAGGGAATAAAAATAACACTTATCAGGAGTTGACTGTTGCCCAAATTATTTTTACTTGCTCTGGATCCCTGCATGTTCTACTTTAGTGCACACAGTCCAAAAGCATTGCATGTATCACAAGTCAACTGATGGTCTGCCCTACTAGCTTCAGTATCTGTGACATCACTAACATACTCTTTGTACTACATAGAATTACTGTCCTTTATTGTTTTCCCAGGCTCGTTAAAGTGTGAAAGAGGTAATGAATAAAAATGGTCTTCAAGCATTTATCAGACTTAATGAGGCAGTAGCTTTCATGACAGTCTAGGCCATAGTTATGGTTCACAGAGCATTGATCCACACAGAGAGAGATATGCAGGCCAAGGGTTGTTATGTTAGGTTACATCGCCCCCTGCCGTTTGCATCTGGTAACTCACCACTGATGGTGATACCAAGTTCGACTCCTCTCCTCTTGGGCAGTTTTACATGGAACGTGCCACTACTGGGAACCACTGATTCTAATGGGTGGGGGGAGATAATAAAAGAGAGAAAACAGCTTCTATCACCAGGCCATCTGACTGTTGAACTGCCATCACTACCGGGCTACCTGCCCGGTTCTCTGCCATAGAACTTGAGACTAATGCTCCATGTATACAGATAGTAATTTTACAGTGGTACTGTTGTTTACGCACTGTGTATATATACTGTGTTCTCCACATACTGTAGCCTATCCTAATATACAGTTGAAGTTGGAAGTTAAGATAGACTTAGGTTGGAGTCATTAAAACTCGTTTTTCAACCACTCTTGTTAAATCTTGGCAAGTCGGTTAGGACATTACTTTGTGCATGATACAAGTAATTTTTCCAACAATTGTTTACAGAGATTATTTCACTGTATCACAATTCCAGTGGGTCAGAAGTTCACATACACTAAGTTAACTGTGCCTTTAAACAGCTTGGAAAATTCCAGAAAATTATGTCATGGCTTTAGCTTCTGAGAGGCTAATTGACATCATTTGAGTCAATTGAAGGTGTACCTGTGGATGTATTTTAAGGCCTACCTTCAAACTCAGTGCCTCTGCTTGACATCATGAGAAACTCAAAAGAACTCAGCCAAGACCACCTAAAAGAATTGTAGACCTCCACGAGTCTGGTTCATCCTTGGGAACAATTTCCAAACTCCTGCAGGTACCACGTTTATCTGTACAAACAATAGCGCGCAAGCATAAACACCATGGGACCACGCAGCCGTCATACCGCTCAGGAAGGAGACGCGTTCTGTCTCCTAGAGATAAACGTACTTGTGCGAGAAGTGCAAATCAATCCCAAAACAGCAAAGGACCTTGTGTAAAATGCTGGAGGAAACAGTTACAAAAGTATCTATATCCACAGTAAAACGAGTCCTATATCGACATAACCTGAAAGGACGCTCATTAAAGGAAGAAGCCACTGCTCCAAATCCGCCATAAAAAAGCCAGACTACGGTGGCATCATGAGGATGGAAAATGCTGTGGATATATTGAAGCAACATCTCAAGACATCAGTCAGGAAGTTACAGCTTGGTCGCAAGTGGGTCTTCCAAATGGACAATGACCCCAAGCATACTTCCAAAGTTGTGGAAAAATGGCTTAAGGACAACAAAGTCAAGGTATTGGAGTGGCCATCACAAAGCCCTGACCTCAATCCTATAGAAAATTTGTGGGCAGAACTGAAAAAGCGTGTGCGAGCAAGGAGGCCTACAAACCTGACTCAGTTACACCAGCTCTGTCAGGAGGAATGGGCCAAAATTCACCCAACTTATTGTGGGAAGCTTGTGGAAGGCTACGTTTGACGCAATTTAAACAATTTAAGGCAATGCTATCAAATACTAATTGAGTGTATGTAAACTTCGGACCCACTGGGAATGTGATGAAGAAAATAAAAGCTGAAATAATCTTCTCTACATTATTCTGACATTTCACATTCTTAAAATAAAGTGGTGATCCTAACTGACCTAGACAGGGAATCTTTACTAGGATTAAATGTCAGGAATTGTGAAAAACTGAGTTTAAATGTATTTGGCTAAGGTGTATGTAAACTTCCAACTTCAATTGTACCTACTGTACAGTCGTGGCCAAAGTTTTGAGAATGACACAAATATTAATTTACAGAAAGTTTGCTGCTTCAGTGTCTTTAGACTTTTTTCAGATGTTACTATGAAATACTGAAGTATAATTACATGCATTTCATAAGTGTCAAAGGCTTTATTGACAATTACATGAAGTTGATGAAAAGAGTCAATATTTGCAGTGTTGACCCTTCTTTTCAAGACCTCTGCAATTCGCCCTGGGATGCTGTCAATTTACTTCTGTGCCACATGACTGACGGCAGCCCATTATTGCATAATCAATGCTTGGAGTTAGTCAGAATTTGTGGGTTTGGTTTGTCCACCCGCCTGTTGAGGATTGACCACAAGTTCTCAATGGGATTAAGTCTGAGGAGTTTCCTGGCAATGGACCCAAAATATCTATGTTTTGTTCCCCGAGCCACTTAGTTTCACTTTTGCCTTATGACAAGGTGCGCCATCATGCTGGAAAAGGCATTGTTCGTCACCAAACTGTTCCTGGATGGATGGGAGAAGTTGCTCTCGGAGGATGTGTTGGTACATTCTTTATTCATGGCTGTGTTCTTAGGCAAAATTGTGAGTGAGCCTACTCCCTTGGCTGAATCAACTTTATGGAGATGGTCCTGGCGCTTGCTGGACTTTCTTGGGCGCCCTGAAGCCTTCTTCACAACAATTGACCGCTCTCCTTGAAGTTCTTGATGATCCGATAAATGGTTGATTTCGGTGCAATCTTACTGGCAGCAATATCCTTGCCTGTGAAGCCCTTTTTGTGCCAAGCAATGATGACGGCACGTGTTTCCTTGCAGTTAACCATGTTTGACAGAGGAAGAACAATGATTCCAAGCACCACCCTCCCTTTGAAGCTTCCAGTCTGTTATTCGAACTCAATCAGCATGACAGAGTGATCTCCAGCCTTGTCCTCGTCAACACTCACACCTGTGTTCACGAGAGAATCACTGACATGTCAGCTGGTCCTTTTGTGGCAGGGCTGAAATGCAGCGGAAATGTTTTTTGGGGATTCAATTAATTTGCTTGGCAAAGAGGGACTTTGCAATTAATTGCAATTAATCTGATTACTCTTCATAACATTCTGGAATATATGCAAATTGCCATCATACAAACTGAGGCAGCAGACTTTGTGAAAATTAATATTTGTGTCATTCTCAACTTTTGGCCACGACTGTACATACCATTTTCCAAATTATATACAGTCTTTACACAGAACACATTTATATTCTGGATTCTCACACATGCTCACTCTAATATATCTACTTTGGATTGTTATTTCTTGATTTGTTGTTTAGATTACTTGTGTATTTGACATTCTACTGCACTGTTGGAGCTAGTAACATAAGCATTTCACTGCACCTGCTATAACACCTGCAAATTTGCGCACGTGACCAATACATTTTGATTTGAGATGCTATTTCAACTTGGATGAACAAAGGTTAAACTAATTAAAAAGACTATACCTGCTACATCAAACTCAATCTCCAGGGTGACCTTATTGGCCAGAGCGGCGTCACGCAGTAGCTGATTGGCCTCCTCCAGTGTTCCATCCTCTGTAGGGATTCTGTTGATGGACAGGAGTCTGTCCCCCACCTGCAGCAACCCACATCTGACGACACAGAGAATAGTTAGAAGAGTAGAATGGAGGGAACATCTTTTTAATACATAGTAGAGTACAATAAGGGACAATGAGTAATTCTGTGTGGCCTTTATAAAGTTAGACATTTAACCAAATTGAACGGTTGTTACAAACAGTTTTTCCTAATACTTCTCTCATTTACATCCCATTTCTCAGATGAAAGACCATGAGAGTCCTGCTGTAAAACGATAAGAAACCTTATCCGTACTACTACTACTACCACCACCACTACTACCATGAAACTGTTATATGGAGCATATAAAAATATACAGAGCTGTCTGGTTCTCTACTAACAGGTGGTTTATGGTGAACATATTTCAACTCCACTTTGACCTCAACTCACTGCTAAACGCTAACAATAAACCACTGAGTCACACTGCTAACCACTATCAATAAACCAGTGAGTCACACTAATAACCACTATCAACTTTGACCTCAACTCACTGCTAAACGCTAACAATAAACCACTGAGTCACACTGCTAACCACTATCAATAAACCACTGAGTCACACTGCTAACCACTATCAATAAACCGTGAGTCACACTAATAACCACTATCACTTTGACCTCAACTCACTGCTAAACGCTAACAATAAACCACTGAGTCACACTGCTAACCACTATCAATAAACCACTGAGTCACACTGTAACCACTATCAATAAACCAGTGAGTCACACTAATAACCACTATCAACTTTGACCTCAACTCACTGCTAAACCTAACAATAAACCACTGAGTCACACTGCTAACCACTATCAATAAACCACTGAGTCACACTGCTAACCACTATCAATAAACCACTGAGTCAGGACCCTGAAAGGCACAATCCTACCCACAATCAACAGTTGTTGTTAAATTGAACAAAGCTAGACCCTCCTGTTCTGGCTAGGAGCAATGGCAAACATTTCAGTAGATTTCTTCTATTCCCAGAAAAATGGCCTTGACTCCAGTGACTGTGGAATAATGGATGCACCGAAGTTGAATAATTGTCAATCACTTCTCTGATAAGAAAATGACTCTTCACCTTGCTTGACCTTAAATAAAGGGCAAGGACACACCCCCCCCACACCGGCACTTACTTCCATGAACACATCATTAGGACACACACATAGCAGCACTGTCAACTAGGATTAATTCACTAAACACTGCAATTCATTAACCTTGCGTTAGTGCTGAGACAAACATCACAATAGGATGTTCTGCTTGAGTCACTCCCTCCCAACGGAGGGAGATTTTAAATGGTATTACACCACCCAGAGGACATGGCCTTCTGTTGTCCATACAGACACTATCCTTACTCTTACAAGACAAGGGCAGAGAGCACAAATTGGCCTAATCAGGGCTATCTGTTTCCTTAATAACTTAACAGATAAATGCTTTTTAAAATCAAGACCAGGATAAACTTTTATAAATAAACGTAGTAAAATATAATTAATTCACTTGCTTCTCACAGATTCTAATACCACTGAAGTTATTACCATTACCTCAAAGCAAGGTGCCTAATGGAACTGCTAGGACACAGCGAAGCTAAATGTGACATCTTCGGATAGGAGACCCAGATTAGTATTCCTCAGAGAAAGCAGTGACTCTCCTCATCACTCCTGATGACACCCTACCGTCCGTTGAGTGACTAAGACATGGRCCTAAGGTCAAGGTCACTCCACACTGTACAGTACTTCTCTGTCTGGGAGGCTGTGTGTGTGTGTGTAACCTTTCGGCAGGGCTGTCAAGCTCGATGAAGCGGATGACTGCGGGAACGGTCAGGGTCTCTGTGGCAAAGACACCCCCCTGCAGCTGAACCCCGAACCCTGTGAGTGGATCCCCCCTCAGGATGACCTCGCTGGTCTCCACATGAACAACCTGACCCCCAGGGCCCACTGAGCTGGATGCTAGGGACACTGGGTGAGGGGGAAGGGTGGATAGTGTGATACATTGAGAGAAAGGGGAGGAATGAATGGATAGATGGAGAGAGAGAGAGAGAGAGAGGGAGAGTGAGTCAGCTATCAGCCTTTCCATCAGTCCATGTCAGCGATCCGTCATCAGAGCAGTCACCCCTTTAATGAGGGGAGGTAGGTCAATTCTCAAACTATTATAAAACCCGGTTATGAATACACATTTGTTCTTAAACCAGTACACAATCCACATACGTGAGCTCTTGTGCTCCTTCCTCCTCTGGCGTCTCTTATTTGTGGTGCTACGGGGGCTGGTGGATGGGATGGGGCAGGGTAGGGTGTTGCTGCCCTGGCTGCTGCTGTACCCTGAGGTGGCTGTGGAGGAAGGGGAGAAGCCACCACACACCAGAGCTGAAAGGACACATGCTCACAACATCAAATCAATGCAAAGAGAAAACCCTTCAAGGTAGAATAATGCAACTCGTCACTTGACCTGTAACTCCACACTGCACCTAGGCTACATGCAATGCTAATACACAGTTAATTATATCGCAACATTATCATTGGGATCAGAGGATCATAAACTGAAAAAAGACAGATGATCAACAGCAACTTTTAAAATACATACACTTAGCAATGAAAATGCTATATACTGTACTATACCCAGCAGCATATTCACACATTATAACTCACATGTGCAGTGGTCCTGCTGGTTGAGTGGGTGGCTGGGACTGCTCCATGTCTTGCAGTGTTGGGTGTGGCTGTAGTTAACAGTGGGGTCCCAATGGTGAAGGTTGCTCTTCTCCACTTTCACTYCATCCACAATGAAACAAAAAAACATTTAAAAGTTGTTTATAAGGAAAATTACTCTCTGCTCAGGCACAGCAATGTGCTGCTAAATTCTGCCCATGAAATGCTGTTTTAATCTCCATTTACACCCCAGAGCCTGCAGGATAACAACAGGCAGAGTCATTGATATTTTGTTTTCTTCATGGTACACTAGATTGAATCCTGTGGCATAATGCATTTTTGTCAACACAGGAAAATCAGTGAGACATGTAACTGAATGGAGCAAAGAAGGACAGAATGGCTGAGAAATGTTATCTTACGTTTACTAACAAGCTTCAACAAAGCTGAATGCAGATTTGAGAACATTTTACAATTTCACTTTGAAGAAAGCAAAAGAAACTAGGTTTGTAAAAACACTGGCAGGTCAGTCAGAACTGACTCTCACTGAGCTAATACTGCCTTGCGAAGAGAGGACATGCCATGTGAATCTGCCTTCATTGAACACAGCTGAAACCCGAAAGGCTAATTGCAGATGACGCCTCATGGATAAGATATGTCCTACCTCTCTCCTGATTGGCAGGCCAATTGACCAATTGAGCATGTGAGCTGTCAGTGTCAAACCTGAGGCTTATTCAGTTGTGTGAAAAGTTAATGGGATTGGAGATATAGATGCCAGATGATACAGAATAAATACTGGTCTGAAATGTTCCACTCTTGGACTGCATTTACTGTGTGATGGCTGTGTCCCCAGATGTTTACTCCCTTTACAAATTATTTATATTCTTTAATGCTGTACAATGCAGGTTGTAGCCGAAAGATACAGTATTGGCTATTCTATTCTCACACCCACAAACAATGTAGTAAATAAAACCAAATCATTAATGAAACATTCAAGGGAAAAATGTGGAGCTACACTCCACACTTGAATGTGACCAAACCACACAGCTATATTTAACAGGGAGAATTACACACGACAGTAATCCTTAGTGTTCTATTCGTACAGTCTTAATCTGTGACAGTCTCCCTCCTCACATGGATGACGGATTTGCAAGAAAGCCATGGATGTCTCACAGATCCAGGTAATCTGGTTAAATTCAAAACATTGTAGTATGTCTTATGAAAGCAAGTATTTTTCAAACGTCCACAACGTTCGGCTCAGGCAGAAGTTGTCATTAACCCTTTCGTATCCCCTAGGCCTAACCATAAGAAGTGACAAGATGTGAGCCTTTCTCAGTAGTTCGGGGCAACTTCTATCCACTCCACCAAAACTTCCATCCCACTCTGTGGTCCTGTAACCTTTTGGCTCCTGCAGAGTAGAGCTCTAATTCCTATCTTTACTGAGGAATACTGTAGAAACAGCTTATCTTTTCGTTGCCATATCAGTCTTATTAAATCCCAGTGAGGATTAGACAAATTGCATTTTATGATCATGTCTAATACCCAAAGGGAACGTATCATTAAAATATAATCTCATCGTTGTGGCATTTAATTTCAATAATGAATCTACATCTAATCCAATTTAGAAGGACATGAAAAATTACAGTAATTTTCTAGGCACAAATAAAAACCTAACTGAAACACTTTCTTTTCACTATCTTGAGTACATACATTAGTGTGATACAGTGCAATATGATAATCCATGTTCACGATGACAGATAACAATATGTAATCCAACTCCATTGGGAAGTGGGTGTCTCCATAATATAATGACTTAGCCATAAGATCCATATTCTAATGCTGAGACGCCCACCGCAGATAAGACTAAGCCACTGTAGTTGACACTAAGACACAGCGTAGTTGTACCACACTTCAGGCTTCACAATCTTTCCCAACCTCACATACTAAGAAACAACCTCTGACCAAAGGCTCTGTCAATCAGCTGTTAGGTGTTCCTTTCTACCTGTTAATTCTTACATGTATGTATGTATGTATGTATGTGTGGTGTGTTGGTGTGTGTGTGTGTGTGTGTGTGTGTGTGTGTGTGTGGTGTGTGTGTTGTGTGTGTGTGTGTGTGTGTGTGTGTGTGTTGTGTGTGTGTGGTGTGTGTGTGTGTGTGTGTGTGTGTGTGTGGTGTGTGGTGTGTGTGTGTGTGTGTGTGTGTGTGTGTGTGTTGTTGTGTGGTGTGTGTGTGTGTGTGGGTGGTGTGTGTGTGGTGTGTGTGTGTGTGTGTGTGTGTTGTGTGTGTGTGTGTGGTGTGGTGTGTGTGTGTGTGTGTGTGTGTGTGGTGTGTGTGTGTGTGTGTGTGTGTGGTGTGTGTGTGTGTGTGTGGGTTGTGTGTGTGTGTGTGTGTGTGTGTGTTGTGTGTGTGTGTGGTGTGTGTGTGTTGTGTGTGTGTGTGTGGTGTGTGTGTGTGTGTGTGTGTGTGTGTGTGTGTGTGTGTGTGTGTGTGTGTGTGTGTGTGTGTGTGTGTGTGTGTGTGTGTGTGTGTGGTGTGTGTGTGTGTGTGGTGTGTGTGTGTGTGTGTGTGTTGTGTGTGTGTTGTGTGTGTGGTGTGTGTTGTGTGTGTGTGTGTGTGTGTGTGTGTGTGTGTGTGTGTGGTGTGTGTGGTGTGTGTGTGTGTGTGTGTGTGTGTGTGTGGTGTGTGTGTTGTGGTGTGTGTGTGGGTGTTGTGTGTGTGTTGTGTGTGTGTGTGTGTGTGTGTGGTGTGTGTGTGTGTGTGTTGTGTGTGTGTGTGTGTGTGGTGCGTTGTAGCTTGTCGGGATGCATAAAAGGCCTGCGGTCTACCCCAGGGTGCAGAGCTCGTAGCCTCCAGCCCTCTCCACACTTAAGTGATTCACAGCATACGGGAGGAGGCAGCTCACCCTCTGCAATCCCTTTACAGCAGCAGAGGGAACTATGTAGGGGTGTGAATATGCTTAAAACAAAGTGTATCTGATGTTTTTCTACTGGGTTACATATGCAAATCAAATCAAATTGTATTTGTCACATACACATATTTAGCAGATGTGATTGCGGATGTAGCTAAATGCTTGTGTTCCTAGCTTCAACAGTGCAGTAGCATCTAACAGTGCAGTAGCATCTAACAGTGCAGTAGCATCTAACAGTGCAGTAGCATCTAAACATGATTCACAACAATACACACAAATATAAAAGTCAATGAATGGAATTAAGAATGATATAAATATTAGATTGAGCAATGTCAGCATGGCACTGACTAACATACAGTAGAATAAAATACATTATATATGTATGAGATGAGTAAAGCAGTATGTAAACATTATTTAAACATTATTAAAGTGACTAGTGTTCCATTATTAAAGTCGCCAGTGATTTCAAGTCTATGTATATAGGGCAGCAGCCTCTAAGGTGCAGGGTTGCGTAATCCGGTAGAAGCCAGCTAGTGATGGCTATTTAACAGTCTGATGACCTTAAGATAGAAGCTGTTTTTCAGTGTCTCGGTCCCAGCTTTGATGCACCTGTACTGACTTCGCCTTCTGGATGATAGCGGGGTGAACAGGTCGTGGCTAGGGTGGTTGATGTGCTTAATGATCTTTTTGGCCTTCCTGTGACATTAGGTGCTATAAGTGTCCTGGAGGGCAGGTAGTTTGCCCCCGGTGATGCGTTGGGCAGACTGCACCACACTCTGGAGAGCCCTGCGGTTGCGGTGATACAGCCCAACAGGATGCTCTCAATTGTGCATCTTTAAAAGTTTGTGAGGGTTTTAGGGGCCAAGCTAAATTTCTTCAGCCTCCTGAGGTTGGAGAAGTAGTCCGTGGTAGTCCGTGATTGTCTGTAGGCCCTGCCACATACGTCTCGTGTCTGAGCCGTTGAATTGCAACTCCACTTTGTCTCTATACTGTCACGCCCTGACCGTAGAGAGCTTTTTATGCCTCTATTTTGGTTTGGTCAGGGTGTGATTTGGGTGGGCATTCTATGTTCCTTTTTCTATGATTTGTATTTCTGTGTGTTTGGCCGGGTGTGGTTCTCAATCAGAGGCAGCTGTCTATCGTTGTCTCTGATTGAGAACCATACTTAGGTTGCCTTTTCCCACCTGTATTTGTGGGTAGTTGTCTATGTGTAGTTGCATGTCAACACTAATTGTTTATAGCTTCACGTTCGTTTTGTTGTTTTGTTAGTTTGTTTAAGTGTTCTTCGTTTGAATAAAAGAAGAATGTATTCCAATCACGCTGCGCCTTGGTCTCCTCCCTTTGACGGATGTGACATATACTGACGTTTTGCCTGTTTGATTGCCTTACGGAGGGAATAACTACACTGTTTGTATTCAGCCATATACCCAGTAACCTTGCCATGGTTAGATGCGGTGGTTTGTGCTTTCAGTTTTGCGCGAATGCTGCCATCTATCCACGGTTTCTGGTTTGGGTAGGTTTTAATAGTCACAGTGGCTACAACATCTCCTATCCACTTCCTGATGAACTCAGTCACCATATCCGTGTATTCGTTGATGTTATTCTCAGAGGCTATCCGGAACATATCCCAGTCCGCGTGATCGAAACAATTTTGAAGCATGGATTCCGATTGGTCAGACCAGCATTGAATAGACCTTAGCACGGGTACTTCCTGTTTAAGTTTCTGCCTATAGGAAGGGAGGAGCAAAATGGAGTCGTGGTCAGATTTGCTGAAGAGATGGTGGGGGAGGGCCTTGTAGGCAGTGGTCCAATGTTTTACCAGCGCGAGTCAATGTGTTGTTAGAACTTTGGTAGTGTTTTCCTCAAATTTGCTGTGTTGAAATTCCTAGCTACAATAAATGCGGCCTCAAGATATGTGGTTTCCAGTCTGCATAAAGTCCAGTGTAGTTCTTTGAGGGCCGTCATGGTATTGGCTTGAGGGGGAATATACACGGCTGTGACTATATTCGTAGAAAATTGTCTTGGGAGGTAATACGGTCGGCATTTGATTGTGAGATTTTCTAAGTTGGGTGAAAAAGAGGACTTGAGTTTCTGTATGTTATCACAAACACACCATATGGGTTAATCATGAAACATACAACCCCGCCTTTCTTCTTCCTGGAGAGTTCTTTATTCCTGTCTGCGCGATGTACTGAGAACCCAGATGGCTGAATGGACGGGGACAGTATATCCCAAGAGAGCCATGTTTCCGTGAAACAGAGTATGTTACAATCCCTGATGTCTCTCTGAAGGAGATCCTCGCCCTGGGCTCCCGAGTGGCGCAGCGGTCTAAGGCACTGCATCTCAGTACTTGAGGCATCACTACAGACACCCTGGTTTGATTCAAGGTTGTATCACAATAGACCGTGATTGGGAGTCCCATAGGGCGGCGCACAATTGGCCCAGCATCGTCCGGGTTTGGCTGGTGTAGGCCGTCATTGTAAATAAGTATTTGTTCTGATTGCCTAGTTAAATAACGATGAAATAAAATGAATAAAAAAGAAAATACTTTATTATCCAGAGACTGAACATTAGCAAGAAATATACTCAGAAGCGGTGGATGGTATGCATGCCTCCTGAGTCGGACTAGAAGTCCACTTCGAATACCTCTTCTCTGCCGGAGCAGCCTCTAGAATAAGTTCAATTGCCCTGGGTGGTACGAACAAAGGATCCAATTCTGGAAAGTCATATTCCTGTCCATAATGCTGGTGAGTTACCGCCGCTCTGATATCCAAAAGTTATTTCTGGCTGTATGTAATAACACAAAAACATTTCTGGGCTAATAATGTAAGAAATAACACACAAAAAACTGAAATACTGCAAAGTTGCTTAGGAACTAGAAGCAGAGCTGCCATATCTGTTGGTGCCATCTTACTAGCTAGAAAACTACCTAAACATTGCATAAACAAAGGACTGTGAAGAGGGGAGGAGAGGACGCCTTGGAGAGTGTTGGGATACTGCCCCTCTCCCCCACCGGTGTGATTACTACCTCTGAGGGTTTGGAGCTTGAGGTAGTCACCTCATACAAGTACTTGGGAGTATGGCTAGACGGTACACTGTCCTTCTCTCAGCACATATCAAAGCCGCAGGTGCCAAACTAACCCTGATTCAGATGACCATCCTACCCATGCTAGATTAATGAGACGTAATTTATAGATCGGCAGGCTAGATGTTCTTTGCCATTCGGCCATCAGATTTGCCACCAATGCTCCTTTTGGACACATCACTGCACTCTATACCTCTGTAAACTGGTCATCTCTGTACACCCATCCAAGACCCACTGGTGGATGCTTATTTATAAAACCCTCTTAGGCCTCATTACACTTTATCTGAGATATCTACTGCAGCCCTCATCCTCCACATACAACACCCGTTCTGACAGTCACATTCTGTTAGAGGTCCCCAAAGCACACACATCTCTGAGTCCCTTCTCTTTTCAGTTCTCTGCAGCTAGCGACTGGAACGAGCTGCAAAAAACACTCCAACTGGACATTTTTATCTCTTCACTCAAAGGCTCTTACTGACAGTTGTGTCTGCTTTGCGTGATGTATTGTTGTCTCTACCTTCTTGCCCTTTGTGCTGTTGTCTGTGCCCAATAATGTTTGTACCATGTTTTGTGCTGCTACCATGTTATGCTGCTGCCATGTTGTGTTGTTGTAATGTGTTCCTGCCATGCTATGTTGATGTCTTAGGTCTCTCTTTATGTAGTGTTGTGTAGTCTCTCTTGTCATTATGTGTGTTTTGTCCTATATATATCTTTTTTTATCCCAGCCCCCGTCCCTGCAGGAGGCCTTTTGCCTTTTGGTAGGCCGTCATTGTAAATAAGAATTTGTTCTTAACTGACTTGACTACTTAAATAAAGGTTAAATAAATACAAATATAAAGACCTGTGTCTTGAGGTCTCATGGGAAGTCTGCTCTGATTGGCTGGCAGGATCTCCAATTTAACAACGTCAGAGGTTTGGGCCAACAGCTGTGTGGCCTCCATCAGGGAACAGTGCTCAGTACTGGTCCCATCTATACACAGGAGAAGATCACCTATATGCAATGCCCCACACCTGAGAGAGAGAGAGAGAGAGAGAGAGGGGTAGGAAAGGGACAGACAGAGAGGGATTTGAAAGTAGAAAAGCATATTACATTTAGGATAAAGCTATTTTCATGCAAAATACAGTATGATCTCTTTGGTATGCAAGTAAAAAAGTTTGACATTGTATGTGACAGGAGGCTTGGCTCACCTCTCCACCACACTGGCCTGTTTGATTTTGTCAATGATGATGACCTGCTTGTTCCTGTACACTGCAGTAGCCAGGCTGACACCCAGGCTGGCTGCAGGACACTTCACTATCTCCACCAGCAGGGGGCCAGAGGCCTGCTGCACAGACTCTGAGAGACAGACAGACATACACGGCATTAGCGTGGAATATCCATAGTACTGTAGTGAATTGATGAGGTTGCTTGATGTTGGGATAATAAGGTCACTACAGTACAGTGATGAAATCAGTGTCTGAGTACTTAAGAAATGTTATAATTATAATTTCCACATTTACTTTGTATTCATTATCTCCTCTCTCTAAATTGAAGACCCCATTATTTTATTTCAGGGGACATTTGGTTTGTTAATGATGTTTTCCCACTTTATTCCAAACAAGGATATTCCCATTTACTTCAGCTCAACCCACCTCACTTAACATTTAACTCCGGCAGCACAGATGTCAAGCTGTCTCAGCTGATGACATACAGTATGAGACATGCTATCCAGTGATAACGGAGAATTGACAGAACTAGAAGCCAGGGGCGAAACAGAGAAAATCAGGCACACTAGATTGGGAACTCTCAGTGAAACGTCAGTTCGTCTGATATCTTGTCTGAGACTCAAGTCCAACCTTGTACTGCCTGGGGAGTGTCACCGTGCCAGAGGAGTGTCCCAGACCCTGTCACTGACTTACAGCTGTCCTGAGGGGCGTATTCTGTTTACCAGATAAAGTTAGGCAGTAAACCCCCCCTGGCATGGAGCAAGTGATTTACAACTTTTAACAAGGCACACCTGTTAATTGAAATGCATTCCAGGTGACTGGTACTGTATATATGGGGAAGGGGATAAAACAATTTCTAGAGTATTGAACATTTCCAAGAGAACATCATTGGGAAATGTAAAAAATATGGAACAACCTAGACTCTGCCTAGAGCTGGCCGTCTGACTATACTGAGCCACAGGGCAAGAATGACCTTGGTCAGGGAGGTGACCAAGAACCCAATGACCACTCTAACCGAACTACAGAGTTCCTTGGCTGAGATGGGAAAAKCTGCCGGATGGATAACAGTCTCTCCAGCACTTCACCAATCTGGGCTTTACGGGAGAGTGGGCAGACGAAAGCCACTCCTGAGAAAAAGGTACATGACAGCACGAACAGAGTTTGAAAAAAGGCCCGTGGAAGACTCTGAGAGCATAAGGCAAAATATTATGTGGTTTGATGAGACAAAAATGCAACTATTTGGCCTGAATGCAAAGTGCTAAGTCTGAAGAAAACCAGGCACAGCCCATCACCCATCTAACACCATCCCTATCGTGAAGCATGGTGGTGGCAGCATCATGCTATGGGAATGCTTTTCAACGACAGGGACAGGGAAACTGGTAAGGATAAAGCGAACAATGAATGGAGCCAAATAAAGGCAAATCCTTGATGAGAACCTGCTTTAGAGTGCAAATGACCTTAGACTTGGGCGAAGATTTACCTTCCAACAGGACAATGACCCCAAGCATATAGCCAAAGAAATGCTGGAATGCCTTCAGAACAAGAATATGAAAGTCCTTGAGTGGCCCAGCCAAAGCCCAGATTTGAATCCCATTGAAAATCTGTGTAATGACATGAAGATTGCTGTTCACCGCCGGTCTTACTTAACAGAGCTTGGGAAAATCTACTAGAAAGAATTGGATAAAAGCTGTTGAGGAGCCTTTTGGTCCTAGCTCCGGTACCGCTTGCCATGCGGTAGCAGAGAAAACAGTCTATAACTTGGTGACTGGAGTCTCTGACAATTTTCGGGGCTTTCCTCTGACACCGCCTATTATATAGGTCCTGGATGGCAGGAAGTTTGGCCCCAGTGATGTACTGGGCCGATCGCACTACCCTCTGTAGCGCCTTACGGTCAGATGCCGAGCTGTTGCCATACCAAGCGGTGATGCAACCGGTCAGGATGCTCTCGATGGTGCAGCTATAGAACCTTTTGAGGATCTGGGGACCCATGACAAATCTTTTCAGTCTCCTGAGGGGGAAAAGATTTTGTCGTGCCCTCTTCATGACTGTCTTGGTACGTTTGGACCATGATAGTTCGTTGGTGATGTGGACACCAAGGAACTTGAAACTCTCGACCCGCTCCACTACAGCCCCATCGATGTTAATGGGGGCCTGTTTGGCCCACCTTTTCCTGTAGTCCACGATCTGCTCCTTTGTCTTACTCACATTGAGGGAGAGGTTGTTGTCCTGGCACCACACTTGTGTCGTCAGCAAACTTAATGATGGTGTTGGAGTTGTGTTTGGCCCCGCAGTCGTGGGTGAACAGGGAATACAGGAGTGGACTAAGTACACACCCCTGACGGGCCCCAGTGTTAAAGATCAGCGTTGCAGACGTGTTGTTGCCTACTCTTACCACCTGGGGGTGGCCCATCAGGAAGTCCAGGCTCCAGTTGCAGAGGGAGGTGTTTAGTCCCAGAGTCCTTAGCTTAGTAATGAGCTTCATGGGCACTATGGTGTCGAACGCTGAGCTGTAGTGAATGAACAGCATTCTCACATAGGTGTTCCTTTAGTCCAGGTGAGAAAGGGCAGTGTGGAGTGAGATTACATCATCTGTGGATCTGTTGGGGCGGTATGCGAATTGGAGTGGGTCTAGGGTGTCCGGGAGGATGCTGTTGATGTGAGCCATGACCAGCCTTTCAAAGCACTTCATGGCTACCGACATGAGTGCTACGGGGCGGTAATCATTTGATTTGAATACACGTCCTGGTAATCCGTCTGGCCCACCGGCTTTGTGAATGTTGACCTGTTTAAAGGTTTTGTTCACATCGGTTACCAAGAGCATTATCACACAGTCATCCAGAACAGCTGGTGCTCTCGTGCATGCTTCAGTGTTGCTTGCCTCGAAGCGAACATAAAAGGCATTTAGCTCATCTGGTAGGCTCGCGTCACTGGGCAGCTCGCGTCTGGGTTTCCCTTTGTAGTCCGTAGTAGTTGTCAAGCCCTGCCACATCCGACGAGCGTCAGAGCCGGTGTAGTAGGATTCAATCTTAATCCTGTATTGACGCTTTGCTTGTTTGATGGTTCGTCTGAGGGCATAGCGGGATTTCTTATAAGCGTCCGGATTAGTCTTCCGCTCCTTGAAAGAGGCAGCTCTAGCCTTTAGCTCGATGCAGATGTTGCCTGTAATCCATGGCTTCTGGTTGGGATATGTACGTACAGTCACTGTGGGGACGACGTCATCGATGCACTTATTGATAAAGCTGAAGACTGAGGTGGTGTATTCCTCAATGGCATTGGATGAATCCCGGAACATATTCCAGTGTGTAGTGTAGCATCCGCGTCATCTGACCACTTCCATATTGAGTGAGTCACTGGTACTTCCTGCTTTAGTTTTTGCTTGTAAGCAGGAATCAGGAGGATAGAATTATGGTCAGATTTGCCAAATGGAGGGCGGGGGAGACCATTGTATGCATCTCTGTGTGTGGAGTAAAGGTGGTCTAGGATTTTTTCCCCCTGGTTGCACATGTGACATGCTGATAAAAATTTGGTAAAACTGATTTAAGTTTGCCTGCATTAAAGTCCCCGGCCACTTTGGAGCGCCGCTTCTGGGTGAGCATTTTCTTTGCTTATGGCCTTATAGAGTTGGTTGAGAGCGGTCTTAGTGCCAGCTTCGCTTTTTGGTGGTAAATAGACGCTACGAATAATACAGATGAGAACTCTCTTGGTAGATAGTGCGGTTGACAGCTTATCATAAGGTACTCTACCACAGGAGAGCAATACTTCGAGACATCTTTTAATACCTCGCACCAGCTGTTGTTGACAAAAATACACACACCCCCACCCCTTGTCTTACCAGAGGTAGCGTCTCTGTTCTGCCGGTGCATGGAAAATCCCGCCAGCTCTATATTCTCAGACTCATAGCTGTAATCGCCGCCAAATGTGCTTCTATAAAGTATTGACTCAGGGGTGTGAATACTTATGTAAATGAAGTATTTCTGTATATCATTTTTTTTATCGGAGGAGAACAGACTGAAGGGTTATTTGACATTTGACCAAGCCAAACTGACGCAAACCCTCGGTCCTCAACATTCTGCATCCTTCTGTGAGGGGGCAGGAACATCTGTCTGACTGACTGTCTGACTGACTGACTGTGAAGCACTAGTTCTAATTAGGGTATATGAAAGCCCAAATCTCTGTTTTAGTTTTTTTGCTTCATTTAGAAGAATAAAACCGTTCTATGTAACATGCAAAATGAAAGATAAAAAAAATTATCCTAAACTTCCAGGTGATTTGGCTTACTTACATATGGTATAGAGCCGACTTCTATAATAGAATCAGTAGAGTATTTATTGTTTTATTGTATGTACCTGCTGTACCATTCCTACTAAGTGTTGACATGTTTTGTAGTCGTGTGAATCCCCAGTGGCGGCTTGTGAGCAACGAACACTCGCTCTAATACATTCTTGTGGAACGGGCGCATAATTTACCCTCAGAGCGATGTTGCCTTGCCTGCCGTATTCTCACATAATACCCCTCCGACCAGCATGTGTGTGCTCACCCATGACGGAGACGTCATACTCAATCAGGAACAGGGCTTCCTGGCTACACTGCATCAGCATAGTGAGGGCGTCAGCGTGCTTCTCTCGGTTTAAGGGCATCCCATCCACGCTCAGCACGCGGTCACCAGCCTTCAGTGTGCCCTCTCTGATAGGGAGACAAAGAGAGAGGTGAGAGAACACTAACCCGTAAGTGTGCATGAAGGAGAGGGCATCGAATGCAGGCACTCCGTCCACACAGACACATCACATGGTCACCATCTTTCTGTTTGCTGTCTCTAGGAATAGAGGAACATTAAGAAGGGAAGAAAGGGTTGTTTTGGACATTGCAGTACAGTCATCTTTCGCCACCAAACAGCTCCCAATGTCCTCTCTCTGGTAAAAGATAGATTCTACCTCTGACCTCTCAGGACATTAATGAACATAAATGAATAAGCATAAATAATATCTATATATTCTCTCATGGTGTACAGTACACTCAACATGTCACTGTTTGATTTATATGATGTATATACAATGTATGTTGCCCTTAATCTTCTGAGAAATCCTGGACAGAAACAGTGCAGTACAGCATTCAGCTAGCTAGTCCCTAGCCTTAGGATGAAGCTTGCTCTTTATACTGTTAATGTGGATATAACATTAATGCATGACTGCATTTCCATAGGTCTGGGGGGCACGCATCACTACATCTTTTCAATAGCATTTGCCATTGAAACAAATGGCAAAGAGAAAACCAGGTCCAGCAAGCTGTACAGATTGCACACAGATATATACACTGACTGAAAACAAGGCATTCCAGAGCTTCTTAATCGCTTACTCATGTGAAATTACTCATGAGGGAATAATCACGTGCGCACACACACACACACCTATGCATGTCTTTACCTATCAGCAGGACCCCCGGGCCGTACGTAGGTCACTACCAGAGGACAAGACCTGTGCCAGTCTTCATGGAACCCTCCTAGAGAAGCAGAACACACACAATCAGGTTCAATCTTTCCTCCTCTGCCACCCTTCATTATACACACTGTACATTCTAGCAGACTGAATGATGCCTACCTCTCATGACGAATCCAAAGCTGTTACCCTCCTTGTATAGGCACACCTCTATGGTCTTAGATATGACACCCGAGGGAGCATTCTGGACTGAAAACAGAGATGGGGAGAGAGAGAACAACTGTCACATTCATGATTCACATTCAGTGTTTTAACCTTAGTTTGAATTATTTTATCTTAGCTTTTTTCCCCTCTCGTTTGCTGTACAGGGTCCTTGGGTTCAGGGTTAGTGTTAACTGCCAATGTGAGTTGTGACCCACTGCTGGGTTGCTGTTTTGGTCCTTATGGGTCAAAACTGGATCATCCAGTGGAGGGAGGACAGCTCATGGCTGGAATGGAAAGGTATCAAAGAAATCAAACACATTCCATTCATTCCATTTGGGCCATCAAATGAGCGTGTCTTCCGATTGAAAATGACACCAGCCTCCACTGGGATTCTGATTAGTTTGTTTACTTGCTGGGTCACAGTCCAGAAATAGATTGACAACTACTGTACTGGAATAATGTCCCATTATGAGAAGACAACAACAGAGAGAATTGGAAGCTTTTTCAACCAAGAACAAAGGCAAGCTATGTTGACCTTATCTCCACTACTGTATATGTTATTTGAAAATATATGGATATTATAGACCTACTATAATAGACGCAGGACTATACACACTAGAAGTGCTCGTACCAAAGGGAGGTAATTCGTACTCCACTTCCAGCACCACACGTTCCCCTATGTTCTTCAGCAGGCTGATGATCTCATCGTGGCGGAGCTTGGACAGGTTGATGCCATTCACAGACTTGATGTAGTCTCCCACATTCAGCTGGTCACTCCTACAAGGAGAGATAGAGGCACTCAGTTAGAGCTACAATAGAGCACATCCCCAGCAGAGAACATTGAAGACGTTGCTTGATGAGTTTTTCCTGACCATGTCACTTAGCCAGGGAATAACTCTGGGTTGGTTGGGTCACATGTTTAGGAAAACCTCCTTGCCCCACTAATGATAGACTCTGAAAACAACATCTAATCTCTTGATTCATGGCTTCAGAACGTTGTTGTGTATCTTCATCACTGCCCTGTCATGACTAATGTTCGGCATCTTTGTAGCAGAAAGTCTGTCTAATTATAACACAAGCTATGCAAATAGATGCAACCCTAGAATTCTCCAGACAGACAGACAGACAGATAGAGATGAGAGACATGTTTCACATGATGTCTCCCATGTGACATTGTGAGTCAACACGATGCTCATTTGGATGCTAATTAAATAGATGTGCTGCTCTGCTACACCTCTGGGCTACTGCCAATCGCTACAGTGACTCAGGACACACACATCAGCATGAGCCTACCAAACACAGTCATACGCTTTCATCTTAACATAGATATATTGTGTATATGAGACCAACCGAGTCGACTAGCAAACAGGCCAGTGGTGTAATGGTTATAATAGCAGTGAGATAAGCTGTTAAGTAATATCATATGATTGTCATATCTAGTCGGTCGACCACATTCTATACTGAGACACTTTTGTGGTGGCAGAAATAAATTAATTTTCCAGTATTTAATATGTGTGTGTGTGTAATAAATAAAGATGAGAGGCTGCGGTCACATGCCACTTAGTCACTCTGAAGCGTGAGAGAGCTTTCCACTGCGTTTTGTTCTTTTATGGCTGACATAAGGACAAATTATATGAATTGAATGTTAATTCAACTATCTTTACTGAAATAACATCGCTCCACACTCCAAAATAGAAACTTTAAATCACTATGAATACCAAGTGAATTGGGAGGCAATTAAATACAGCAGGTAGTCGCTTAAAACAGTTATCTCTACATTAACTTAATACCAATTAATTCACTGTAGTAAGATGTAATTTAATTTAGTTTGTGTGATTGTTTATTAACATAGGAGACACTCTCCTAAACTATGCTCTGGTGGAATATCAGTTCCAGGCTCCACATCACCCAGTAAACAGCTGATCTGCAGCGTTTATGATCCCCAGGTTAGTGTGAGGCGGTGTATTACAGTGTGGATGGTGTGGGTAACACATACAGACAGCTCGCTGCAGTTGCCAGGTTACGGATGTGTCATCTCAGTGGAGATCTCACCTGGCAGCTAGCCCACCTGGCCGTAGGTTTGACACTCTGGGCTTGCCGTCCTTATCGGACCCCCCGGAGATGGTGAGGCCCAGGCTGCTGCCCTCCCTCTTTATCAGGTCCACGGTGGTCACACCCCGGTAGTCTTCTAGGGACACACAGGGACACACAGGGACACACAAGAACAAACAGGGACACATAGGAACACACAGGGACACACAGGAACACACAGGGAAACACACAGAACACATAGGGACACACAAGAACAAACAGGGACACATAGGAACACACAGGGACACACAGGGGCACACAGGAACATACAGGGAAACACAGGAACACACAGGGACACACAGGGAAAAAACACAGGAGGAACAGTGGATGGACAGAGTCACTGAGTCAGCATCCATCTGGGACACAGAGTCTGTTTGTCTGAACTGTTACAAACACGGCTTGATTATCTCTGCCTCTGACGTTCTGTCTCTTTCTCTACCCCTCATTATCTCTCTCTGTCTGACTCACTTTCTCTCTCTCCTCTCTCTCTCCCCTCCCTCTACTCTCTGATGATGGATGTCATGGATAGGGGATGGGGTCGGCTACATATAAACTGATGGATGTCATGGATAGTGGGATGGGGTCAGCTACATATAAACTGATGGATGTCATGGATAGTGGGATGGGGTCAGCTACATATAAACTGATGGATGTCATGGATAGTGGGATGGGGTCAGCTACATATAAACTGATGGATGTCATGGATAGTGGGATGGGGTCAGCTACATATAAACTGATGGATGTCATGGATAGTGGGATGGGGTCAGCTACATATAAACTGATGGATGTCATGGATAGTGGGATGGGGTCAGCTACATATAAACTGATGGATGTCATGGATAGTGGGATGGGGTCAGCTACATWTAAACTCAGTACATTCCCCATAACGGGATGGAATTCAGTGAATTAATTGAAAAAGTAAATCTTGACAGAAAAAAGGAAATTATTACAGATTTCTAAATTAAATGTATTCATTTCCTGAACAGAATTTAGGATAAATTGGGCTTGACACTAACTCTGATGGATATCTAGTTGTAGTGCCTTCAGATGCTGTAGTTTTTTGTGGTTATGTGCTTGGTCCCATTCTGTCTCTGGCTCTGGCCACATTGTGCTGTGCTGTTAAATCATGCTAAATTCACGGGGGGAGAGGACTCCTTTTGTCTCCAACGACAGGTATGTTACATAGGCATATTTCCTCCTTATCTAAGCACTACAGCACGAGATATTCATAACAGTGCCACACTTATCAACCAATGCAGCGCAGACGTGATGGAACATGTGTGATCTAACAATCCCATTGAAAAGCTTCACTCCTTCAGATATCCTTACATCTTGGAGAGAGTAAGGCTGAAAATATTGGACATGGTACCACAGAGGAGAAACAGTGGAATCACTGAAAGTCACAGTAAGGTGTAACCCCACTGTACCTGCAATACTGCGTCTCCTGGAGGCATGGTCGGTCCCTCCAGAGTCCTTGTTGCCCTTAGAGTAGGGCCCGTCATCTGAAACAATGAAAGGAACATTTGGTGAATAATCTGGATGTTTGGAGAACTACTACAGTATGTGAGGAATGTGTCTCCTGAGAGAGGAGAGGGAGGGGGGAACCTGACACCAACACATCCCCCATCCATATGCTGACAGCTGCCAGGGCCTCGTTTAACCCTTTGATCCCCATTAGAGGGAGTGTGGACATTAGAGAGAGGTACAACAGGAAGAAACTCCTCCAACAGGCACTTAGGTAACTCAAACAGAATACTGGCGGGTCAATCTGTGACCCGGAAGGTCACGCTGCTCTGTTTCCACAGTAACATAGTGGGAAGGGTCAAGAGATCAAGACAGCTAGTTTTAGTGTGAGACAGAAGCCACACAGAGAACCCTATTAGATACATTAAGAGTAAATGGAATTTGCTCCAATAGACGCTGATTTGAAGATAATGTTGCCTTTAGATTTGGAGTAGCTGATCCTATATCTCTGTCCACAGGCATCTTCTACCTGCAGTGAAACATTATGCACCAAGATGGTGCATACAGCATACGTTAGAGCTGGGACATACTCTTGAGGGAACATGTTGTGGTTAATGGACTGTTCAGGCATGTGGAGAATACAACCATTTTCAGTCATCTACAACAGCTGCTACAGAGGAAACCAGGAAATGCTCTATCTGTTCTTACAGGATCTTCTTTTTACAGTGGGAGCCATTATTGCCACAGCAGCACCGGGCCCAGATTAGCAGTGGCCCTGCTTTGCCTGGCTGTTTGAAGCTGGATACAGCAGCGTGGGTATGTCAGCATTCATGATGATGAGAAATCTGACGCTGCACTTCCTTAATCCAGTCCACTGAGGACTACCTTTTCAACCAAGTGATTTAAACAGCACATTACACACTTAAAGGTCCAATGCAGCCGTTTTATCTCAATATCAAATAATTTCTGGGTACCAATTAAGTACCTTACTGTGACTGGAATTAAAATGGTCAAAAAGAAACAAAAATAGCTCAAGAAAGAATTTTGCCAGGACTGTCTGGGAGTGGTCAGAGAGAAGGGCCTAATTGGAGGAGACTAATGGGAGGGATGTGTAATCTGAAAACTAGCTGCTACTGGCAGAGAGGAGGGCAAACTCTTGTTATTGGTCTATTAACTTATATCAGGCAGACCAAACCCCACCCAGCCAAAAATGCTGACATTTCAGGCAGTCTTTTCAAACACCTGTTACACTAAAAGTGCATTGTCATAATTCCGTAGTATTTTTCCAACCTCATAGTGTGGAAAGTACATTAGAGTGTCTAGTTTGAGAAACAGACGCCTCACAAGTCCTCAACTGCCAGCTTCATTAAATAGTACCTGCAAAACACGAGTCTCAACGCCAACGGTGACAAGGTGACTCCAGGATGCTGGCCTTCTAGGTTGTGCTGACCTTCTGGCATCCTGGAGTCGCCTCTTCCCTGTTGACGTTGAGACTGGTGTTTTGCGGGTACTATTTAATGAAGCTGCCAGTTGAGGTCTTGTAAGGCATCTGCCAGTGCAGTCAAAAATGTGATTTTCCTATGTTTTATATACTGTATCTTGTCCTCTTGCTCAGTTGTGCACCGAGGCCTGCCACTCCTCTTTCTATTCTGGTTAGAGCCAGTTTGCCCTATTCTGTGAAAGGAGTAGTACACAGCGCTGTTTGAGATCTTCAGTTTTTGGCAATTTCTCGCATCCAATAGTCTTAATTTCACAGAACAAGAATAGACTGACAAGTTTCAGAAGAAGGTTCTTTGTTTCTGGCCATTTTGAGCCTGTAATCGAACCCACAGTTGGAGATGATCCAGATACCCAACTAGTCTAAAGAAGGCTAGTTTTATTGCTTCTATAATCAGAACAACAGTTTTCAGCTGTGCTAACATAATTGCAAAAGGGTTTTCTAATGAACAATTAGCTTTTTAAAATGATAAACTTGGATTAGCTAACACAACGTGCCATTGGAACACAGGAGTGATGGTTGCTGATAATGGGCCTCTGTACGTCTATGTTGATATTACATTTTAAAAAATCAGCCATTTCCAGCTACACTAGGCTGCCTAGTGGTTAGAGCGTTGGGCCAGTAACCGAAAGGTTGGTGGATCGAATCCCCAAGCTGACAAGGTAAAAATCTGTTGTTCTGCCCCTGAACAAGGCAGTTAACCCACTGTTCCTAGGCCGTCATTGTAAATATAGAATTTGTTCTTAACTGACATGCCTAGTTAAATAAAGTTTAAATAAATGTAAAAATTGTACAACATTAACAATGTCTACACTGTATTTCTGATCAATTTGATGTTATTTTAATGGACAAGAAATGTGCTTTTCTTTAAAGAAAATGATATTTCTAAGTGACCCCAAACTTTTGAACGGTAGTGTATAATAATGTAGGACAAAACACACATCACGACAAGAGAGACACCACAACACTACATAAAGATAGACCTAAGACAACATCACAACATGGCAGCAACACAACAACACAACATGGTAGCAACACAACATGGCAGCAGCACAACATCGTAGCAGCACAAACATGGTATGAACACTGTTAGGCACAGACAAAAGCACATATGGCAAAAAGGTAGAGACATCTTTAACAGGATCTCTATGGGTGATACTTCCATATCTCAATAATTTGCAGCTGTTGATGCCTTTGGACATTTTTGTTCTATCAGCACAAACTAGATTGAGCAATAAAAGCCCTACTCGTTTTTGACAGTATGTATGGAGCACTATACCACGGAGGTGTTAGGAACTCTCTCAAACTTTTATTCCATAGGCTGGGATCCACACTATTCAGCTGTTGAAAGAGCACATTTTTCACTGGCTGTCTGTCCACCGGTCCCATTAACAATGATTGATGGACAACTTAGCCTACATTTCTTCAATTCAACCATTATTGGGGTAAAATATAACTATACATTTGTGAACGGCCATCCATAACAACCACAATCCGTAAGGCGCAAATAATTGAGAGAGCAGCAGTGTGATTCACAAGGTCCTAATTGCTATGTTGATATCAGTAGGCGAATGGGCCTAAGTGATATCCTTATAGCCCGTAGGCTACACCACTGCTGTCGTAATACCTCCAAGCGCTTATTCAAGTTGGTCATAATATAATAATAGTACAGCAGTCGGACCATTGGAGGACATACTGTAGCTTGCACTGCATTCTACAAAAACCTATTCCTGCGATCCATCAAACACATTTGGTGTGTCGTCATAGGCTGCATTTACACAGGCAGCACAATTTTGATAATTCTTTTCACTATTGGTCTTTTGACAAATCACATCAGATCGTTTGACATCAGATCTATTTCATAGCTGATCTGATTGGTCAAAAGACCAATTCGGGAAAGATTTATCAGAACTGTGCTGCCTGTGTAAATGCTGCCACAGTAGTCTCTGGCTTGTGGTCAGACTTGCTCAGGCAGACAGAACAAACTTAAACTTGTGGCTTTTTTCAATGCTGATTTGAATGTCATTGAGAAAATAGAAAGGTATCAAAGTATTTTTTCGCAAACATCCTTTCTGCATTTAAAAGTAACCCTAGAAGTAGCCTAATCATCAATTTTTCAAAAGTATCTGTAATCCGATTACAATATTTTTGCTGGTCATGTAACAGATTACAGTTGTTGCTTTTTTCAGTTACATGTACAACACAACCCTGGACATGTGTGTGGGTGGTATTGCTGTTCTGTGTTGTTTTCTGCACTCAATTAACCCTTCATCCACTTTGGTATCATGACTCATAATCCATAATATTACATCACCAACTAAAAGGCGGCCACTCACTCACTCACGCACACACACACACACACACACGCACACACACACACACACACACACACACACACCTGTCTCTTATACACATCTAGATGTGTATAAGAGACAGCACACGCACACACACACACACACACACACACACACACACACACACACACACACACACACACACACACACACACACATGCACCAGTTTAGAAACATCATTAGTGATCTTGACTGGCCAATCATAGGCGAAATATGTGACTGATTTAATTGACTTAAACAGTTTAGCAGCCAAAACATACACAAAAACTGACCTGAGCAACAACAATTAATTGGGTATGGCACGGCATGATTCTGCTGGTAGAAGTATGCTGTCTTGGCAGAGGGAATACTCAACTACTGTCTGTGGCTCTAGGATCAAGAGCAGAACTGCAATACCATACATTTGACATCTGCAAACAGGACTGTACTTACAACATTACTGAAAGTGGTGTGCAAAGAAATCAGAAAACTAGTCAGCCCCATGTATTTCTGGTGAGTCAATTAACTCAATGTAATTCAGGGCACTGTATGCTATCTCCCTCAGAACCAATCAGAATGTAGGTTAAATGTGGGGGCCGCTCTGATAATGGCTATGAAATCAAAATGCTATTTTCAGAGGTACATTTTTTAAATAAACTGGGCTCCAGTAGACCCAGTTTGCATTGCTATATCAGCCCCCATTTCAGACTGCAATCTGGTATTCAGTACTGTCTGTCTTTAATCAAATGGCATTGGCGTCTACTGTGCCTTATTAGCTAAATAGATATACTGTAAGTAAACTGGTGCTTGACAGAGCTGTCATTTAAAAAGTTGAATAAATATCCACCAATCTGAATAAACTGCAATGTAGGAAAAAATAATCACATTCCCAGATGATCAAATAACTTCTAATGACAGAAGGCTGACATCCACAGGTATAACTACAGGTACAACAGCAGGAAGTTGATGCTCCTCAGTTGAACAGCATGCATCACTACACACTTCATATTCATAAGTAAATACTATTACAGGTGCTAACGATAGTCATAAATCCATTACTATGACAATTACACTACTAAGGTGTAGCACTAGAGTATACCGTTAACCAATCAGCATTCAGGATTACACCCACCCGTTGTATACTGTAGCACATATGACATACATTACACACTAACTACACAGCTACAGTACATATAGCTAGCTATATCATGTCTGTGATATTCATTCATATGGTTCCAGTCAGTGGGTTTAAGGCAGTCTTACCGATGCTGCTATTCTTCGCCTCTCTCCTCAGACCACACAGCATGTCTGCAGTCCTGTCAAAACATCCGATTTGAGAGGAATGTAGCTGTTCTGTTGTAGTGGCCAGCGGACCCAGCGAGGTGCCCCTGGGAATACTGTCTGTCTGTCTGTCCTCAGAATCCCAGTCTTCTTCTCTTCATATCACTGTTCTACTTTAAGCATATCTTTATTTATTGCAAATTACATAACAAATCCTGATCCATGTTTTTGCCCATGAACTGTTTAAACTTGGTAACAAACAATTTGCTTGTTGCTGTAATAAGTAATTCCCACAGACAGACAGAAAGCAGGGACACTAAATGATCAAAGCACCAAAGGAATCATCATCTCTCCTCCTTTTCCTCCCACCATGCTGAGGTTCCTTTAGAGGTATTCCTGGTCAGTCTTCCTATTCCAGAGGAATAATCCTCCCCTCGTTCACACACTCACATACCCGCTCACACACATACAAACCGTCAGACACACTCACACAGCCTCAGTGAGTGTGTCGGAGAGGGTCTTTCTCCCTCTCTTTGCCAGAGGGGTGTGATGAAGCAGTCACACCCCCTGCACACACACGCACACACTCCCTACAGTCAAGCGCACAATCAACGCCACCCCCATATCCATTGTCGCTTTGAGCCCATAAAATATCAGCCACACATTTTCCACACTAGTCAGTGACCATTTTATTGTGCCACCATAGTTATCCCACCCACACACACACTGGCTAGCTAATGCCTGCGTGCTTTTTCCCTCACATGCATTCAATTCTACCTCACATGCCATAGGCTCATCACAATGATTGTTATCTGCTTATACAAGAGCATCACTACCAATAAACGTATATGCATGCTGCGACCAAGCCAAAAGAGACTGTGATTTTCTCTGAACTGCTGACCATAGAATTCTGTCCTTTTCATCAGCCATTTGGCTGCAATGGATATAAATCAAATCAACGATATGCTTTCTCTCTTTCAATCTGTGGAATCTGTGGAGTGCTGAACAACTCATGTTCCCTTCTCTGGGTGAGAGGGCTCTTTGCCCCACTGCATCTCTGCTGCCATCTGCCCTCCACCCAGACACATACAGAGAGGGGTTAACACGGGCGCTGACTGACTGAGAGCCACACCTGTCTGTCCATTTGTCACCCTCACGCAGTCACCCCCCCATATGTTGCCCTGTATTAAGGTCTGACAATCCCCCCCAAAGGAACTTTTGTCATAGTCTGAGAGTAGGGAAATGGCATCACAGACCACATAAAAGTACTAAACAAGATCTTAGAAAACAACACTGACAAAAGGCAACAGAATTAGGTTAATTATGTATAGCAGTAGAAGCACACCCACTCAGTGTAGTTCTGTAAAGTTGAAAGAATTCAACATATAGACCAGAGAGAGAACAAATTCAATGCCAATAAACTGATATAATAGTGAGTCAATATAATGTTTTTAAACATTATACTAGAAAGCAATATGCAATCGATTTTAGATTCAACACACAATTGTTTGTTTAAAAAGTGTATAAAACAGTGCTAATGCCTTGTACTTGACACTTCCATTATGATATGATGCTTATTTGGAACTAAGACAAATAAGATGTAACATTTTCACTTGACAAGTACCCGAGTGAAAGACTAACCTCTCATATAAGAATTGAAAGTACAGTAAAGATATAATATAAAATATTGCCCAACCAAGGCTAGCGCAGTACATTTTATATCATGTAGGTGATCATACTGCCATCTTATGGCTATCAGCTATAGTTGCAAATACATCTACCAACTGAACGCAATAGAGATTAAAGAGACTCGAGTCAACACACAGATCACAGGATTACTTACACCATGGGCCAGGGGCGGTGAACATGACTCAGTCATAATTCATGGAGACATGATCACATAATCACAGTACAATGTTCACCTGCAAGGTAGGCCAAACGTCAAACAAAGGTCAAATATGGCTCTATTTGAGGAAAGTCACTAAATCTCATGTTTAAAATAGGTTATCCTATTAATAGATTTTGACAAAACAGAATAAACATGAGAAGTGAAATTCTTATGCAAATCCCTTAGAAATAATCAAGTGATTCATAAGTGATCATTCTGCTATTACCCTTAACTACCGGGATCTCGCCCCTATCATTTTGGAGGAACGTCAGCTCTCACACTTGGCCCACTGTCATTCAAAATGGTTCATCTCTTTCATTACAAGCAGATACTGGTATACATTAGGCGAATAGAATCCTTCGAATATATCACATGGGAGCTGACTACTGACTAATGTACAGCAGTCGGCGTGCCAGGTTGATAAATCTGCTGTACCGGTGCACCCCTCTCAGGACAGTAATACACATCCTCAGGCTGAAGCAGTACACACAATACAATAGCAGTAGATAAAAACCCAATGACCTACGGGTAGTTCGGATTTGATTCAAAAGTACAAAGAAACTATGTATGTGTTCTAATCGCATTACCTTTGGTCCTCCCTCTGATGATCCCGAGTCGACACCGTATTGAAAAGGAGAACATCCTCCTCTTTCCTCCTCCTTTCCTGATGGAATCTGTCTGAGAGAAGGCCGGGGTGAAGAGCTTTGGGTTGGCCGTGCGTCCCTTACCACATATCACTCTGCCTGCCATGTTCATTCTCTAGTCACTGGAAGGAAAAACAGAATGATCTTTCTCCTTTCTATTGCTCTCTGTTTACCTCACACTGTTTCTTCTAGCTCTGTCCTGATGCCTCCACAATCCCCACCCTAACTGGAGTAGTTCCAACATTCTCAGGTGTGTCTGAATCAGCCAAAAATACAAGATGGAGAACAGGGGGAAAAAAAGATCCAAGGAAAAATAAAAGATAATGAATTTGCATAAACCTATGCATATTTATAAATCCATCAGTGTCTGTCTCTCTCGCAACACACACACACGTGACATTAAAACTACATGAAAACAAAAAACTGAAGATGCAAACCAACACTATTCATTCCAGGTTTGATAACGTAAATATAATGTCTGTTATTTTGGGTCTGCTTTGGATCAATGTCAGTGTATTTTACATGAACAGATGGATGGCACAGCCTGCCTGCCAGAACGCAATGGAAACTTTCACCCCAGGGGGCTGGCAGTAGACGACACTGGCTATTTATTCATGCTACCCAAAACATAGCATTTCAGAATTGCAGAATCTAAACGTGATTGTCATTTTTTGTAATTCTAACAATACTGTATGCGGTTGAGGGTGAGGCCCAAAATATAGCTGTCATACGCAGACAATACATTAAAGTCATTTCTGTGTAGAAGAACTGGTTTGGTTTAATCTAATACATTCAGCATAAAGCTTCAAAGCTGTGTTAAATCTTCCATTAATTGCAAATTATTCAAGATGAATCTTGATTGGAAAGAATCTGGTTTTGGTCGCTTCAGATGGGCTTTAAACCATTGGCTAAATTGGTTTAATTCAAATCGCATTCATGATGATGAAGTAGTTTGTTTTGATTGCGGGACACGACAAATCTATTAACATGTTCTTCTTGATATTCAAAGATCCTAAAGAGGATCCAACCATCTATCGTCTGTGAGCCTCATAATAAAATCACTGTTGGTAGCATATCAGATGGAAGTTGCAATGTACATTTTTTTCAGACAAGTCTCCATTGTTTTTGTTCTAGATCCTGTTGTCAGAACCGGGATAAGGAGCAGCCTGGATCATTGCTGGGTGTTGGCAAGGATGCCAGCATGACAGGCTGAAGTACAACAAACACACTGATGCATGTGCTTGGGCCAAGTACAGCGCTATCCCATAGTTAAAGTCTAGACGCTTGTCTAAAATGCCCACTGTGTTGCTGACAGATCACAGGACTCCAGTGAGATATTGAAATATTCTACAAAACAAATGTGGTCTTACAAATATATTTTTGGGTTGTATTAGAAGACTAGATTCCACTGCTTCCGAGACATTACTTTACCAAATTTACCAGATACAACCAGGTCTGATCTATAGGACTCTAACAGGTAGGACTTCATGCAAGATTGGGTGTGAAAAAGTGTTAGCTGAATTAAAATGTTGAGCTAACCAACAGAAGTCCTTCATAGCCCCATTCTCACAAAGGTGCACTGGAATGTTACACCGTCAAATATTTCAGAGAAATCTCAGAACCAGCTGCACCAATGCTAATTCAAATTTTACTTGTCACATACACATGACTAACAGATGTTAATGCGAGTGTAGCTAAATACTTGTGCTTCAGCGGTTAGAGCTCTGCTACCCGACGGGCCCCAACATATTGGGTTAGGGACTGTTTTTTCCCCATCAATAACTAGGATACGGGCAGAGCTCGGCTATCACATTTTGAAGCTGTGCCATTTGCTCATGCTCCGCTGTGAAGTACAGCGATATCTGACTAAGTTCATAACATGGTGACAGAAGTGCTTCAACCTCATCAAATATAAGACATTGTTTCACAGAAATTGATGTTCATTTAGTTGGGAGTTTAGAGTGACGAAAAGTAGCTAACAGCTCTCATGTCTCTTCATTGAGGAGCCCAAGCAGAGACGTTACTATGATTACTCAGAGCTGCCAATAGCAGAGTGCATGCAGGGATTGAGTGACAGAGTAGCTAATGGATATACTGAAGAAGTCATTTCTGATTTGGGACAGGTCCGGGCCTCAAATTTGGCTGAAGCAACCGGGCTTTAGTAGGGTCTGAACGTCGTGGGAATGGTTAAAATGAACGCCCTTGCAGGGCGCTACCAGTGCTTCATATCTATTTTCTACCGTTGGCTCCAGTGTGAATTCTCCTCTCATGGATTTTAAAGGGAGGGACTGGTGTCATGAATATCCCCCACCTATGCTTTCATCCATTATTTTTAAATTCTTGAGGGGGGCATAAAACACACACACTATGGGAAAAGGAATAGTAAAGAAATTGTTGAGACAAGAGCACATTTAAACATCTGTTTTATTAAGAAAATAATGGCTGGATCACTCATTCTCCTCGCTGCGGAGTCTGGCATTGGGATTGGTGATCTTGATGGCCAGCTGGGCTCCCCTCTCCACAATCAGCTTCCTGTTCTTGGAAGACACGTTGTGGGCGATTTCAGCAGCGTGGGTCCTACGGAGGGGGAGAGGATGGTTAGAGGCAAGATAATTACCAAATACCATACACACTGGAGACTGAATGGCACAGGGAGAGAAGGAGAGGATTGTTTCAGTGAGACAACATTATGTTGCTATGAGCAGCCCAATGCAAGACTTTGCCCTCACAGTTACACTAAGGATCTGTGCATGTGTACAGGTGTGCTTCACGCTGCTTCAATGCGATAGCTACAGGACCAAAACAGCAGAGAAATTTAACCTTGTGCTTCAGCACAGTTGTTGTGAAAAGTGGCACACTGTTGCCGTTTACTTTGTGCATGGCTGACTACACTCAAACATTTGTTGTTGTTGTACCAATTAGGTAACATTTTCATATGTGGGCAACGTTTGGATATTCAACCACACAAGCACTATCTTTTTGTCTTACACTTGACAAGTAAAGAGAAAAAAAAAGCCCACAACAACCAAACAGTGCGCTGGAGACTGAAGTAGGCTTAGGCTATATACCGCAGTGTTTCCCAACCCTCGTCCTCAAATTCCCCCAACAGTACACATTCATTGTAGCTCTGAACAAATACCTCATTCAGCTCAATGAGGGCTTGATGATTAGTTTACAAGTTGAATCAGGTGTGCTTGTCCAGGTTTACAATAAAAATGTTTACTGTTGGGGTTACTCGAGGACCAGGGTTGGAAAACAAGTGGTATACCGTATACTTGGGTATTTGGAAATAGAAACATTCTGTAGCTTCAATACCGTAGAAACTATGAGGTTTTTCAATACATTTTAATTTGTAGCTATTTAAAGTAAATACCTGCAGTCAACTTTTGGAATGCATTAGGATATAAATCCAATCTGTTTCTTATTACACCAGTCACATTATGAAGCTTACTTAGTTCCCCAGCAGTTGAGCCAGTCACGTGTTTGTTTGTAAATAGCACAATAGGAGAAAGCAGGTGAGTCCAGCTGTGTATTGACAGGGGTTACGTTATATATGAAGTCAGTGTTTTTTGCTTCAATAGCGTTAACTATAGTTCTCTGTCACAGAAAACACACCGAAGAAAAATATAAATGAAACAAAGTGTTGGTCCCTTGTTTCAGGAACTGAAAAGATAGATGAAATTATCCATATGCACAAACAGCTTATTTAGCAAAAAATGTTTGCACAAATGTGTCTACATCCCTGTTACTGAGCATTTTCTTTGCCAAGATAATCCATCCACCTGACAGGTGTGGAATATCAAGAAGCTGATTAAACAGCATGTTCATTAAACAGGTGCACCTTCTGCTACGGACAATAAAAGGCCACTAAAATGTGCAGTTGTCACAACACAATTCCACAGACGTCACAAGTTGAGGGAGCCTGCATTTGACATGAGGAATGCGGGAATGTCCACCACAGCTGTTGCAAGAGAATGGAATGTTCATTTCACTACCATAAGCCACCTCCAAAATTGTTTGAGAGTTTAGCAGTACGTCCAACTGGCCTCAACCGCATGTAACCACGCAGGCCCTGGACCTCCACACCCCGCTTCTTCACCTGTGGGATCGTCTGAGACCAGCCACCCAGACTGCTGATGAAATTGTAGATTTGCACAATGGATGAATTTCTGCACAAACATGGCAGAAAGCGAACACAATATGATTCTCTTGTCACCTTAAGTTAACCACTTACTTAGCACGTTAAACTAGGGGTCATCTTAGTGCATAATTCTGCATTTTTCATGCAGGAAAGAAAGGAAACTCTTTCTGCTTTTTTTAAAACGCCGATCTAAAATGCTTTTTATTTATACACRGAACCAAAATCTAAACGCAACATGCAACAATTTCAAAGATTTTACTGAGTTACAGTTCATAAGGAAATCAGTCAATTGAAATAAATTCATTAGGCCCTTATCTATGGATTTCACATGCCTGGTCACAGATGCCACCCAAAAAAGGTAGTCGCCGTGGATCAGAGAACCACCTAATCTGCTGTGACCACCATTTACCTCGTGTAGCGCGACACATCTCCTTTGCATAGAGCTGATCAGGCTATTGATTCTGGCCCGTGGAATGTTGTCCCACTTAAATGGCTGTGGGAAGTTGCTGGACATTGGCGAGACTGGAACACGCTGTTGTACACGTCGATCCAAGGCATCCCAAACGTGCTTCATGGGTGACATGTCTGGTGAGTATGCAGGCCATGGACGAACTGGGACATTTTCAGCTTCCAGGAATTGTGTACAGATCCTTGCGACATGGGGCTGTGCATTATGCTAGGGTAAGTTTGGCGGCGTGAGTGAAGGAGGCTTTGTTGCGAAATAGAAAGCCGACTCTAGATTTGATTTTGGATTGGAGATGTTTGATATGAGTCTGGAAGGAGAGTTTGCAGTCTAGCCAGACACCTAGGTTACTTATAGATGTCCACATATTCTAGGTCGGAACCATCCAGGGTGGTGATGCTAGTCGGGCGTGCGGGTGCAGGCAGCGAACGGTTGAAAAGCATGCATTTGGTTTTACTAGCGTTTAAGAGCAGTTGGAGGCCACGGAAGGAGTGTTGTATGGCATTGAAGCTCGTTTGGAGGTTAGATAGCACAGTGTCCAAGGAAGGGCCAGAAGTATACAGAATGGTGTCGTCTGCGTAGAGGTGGATCAGGGAATCGCCCGCAGCAAGAGCAACATTGATATATACAGAGAAAAGAGTCGGCCCGAGAATTGAACCCTGTGGTACCCCCATAGAGACTGCCAGAGGACCGGACAACACGCCCTCCGATTTGACACACTGAACTCTGTCTGCAAAGTAGTTGGTGAACCAGGCAAGGCAGTCATTAGAAAAACCGAGGCTACTGACATTTGTGGTATTCTGTCTTAAATTGTATCGTTTATTTACATATTAGGAACGTTCTCCAACGTTGAAGATAGAAAATGCTATGAACAGAGTCGATGTGATTCCTTATTTTACATGTCAGAGGCGTGTTCGGTCTACATAGAACATTTCGATTTGAATGTTCAAAAACATTGCGTCCTGCTGAACACACCCCAGTTAACTTTCTGAAACAGGAAGGGGCTTTATTACAAGTCTATAACTGTGGGTACCCAGGACTAGAAAATCAAAGCAATATACTTGATTTACGAGGGTTTACCCAAGGTAGGCACGGTGCATACTTGATGATCTTTTCATCATAAGGCGAGTAGAAGTGAATTATAGATAATGTCAATTCTGCTGGAACTTGCTCCTGGCCCTTGTGGACAGGCATGACTTACGCAATCCTCTTTCCACTAAGACTACGCCCTCTATTCTACCCCATGTAGCTTTGCATGTAATGCCCTATGTAGTATGCTTCATGTTGTGGGTGGTATCAGTTAAATAGGAGACTTGGAAATACCCCCATGAGGAATAATATTGCCCTTTGGGTACCTTTAACTTGAAGATAAAAACTACACCAAAATCTAACCAACAAAACTTACTTGTTGCTCATCATGAGGACCTCGAGCTCCTTGATGTTGTGCACCAGGAACTTCCTGAAGCCAGAGGGCAGCATGTGCTTGGTCTTCTTGTTGCTACCATAACCAATGTTTGGCATCAGCATCTGACCCTTAAACCGCCTGCGGACCCTGTTGTCAATACCCCTGGGCTTACGCCAGCTTTTCTGGAGGCGGAAAGGCAAAGACATTACATAGAACCGCAGTTAGGATCAATGTTCCTTCTAACTACTCTGCTCGAGGGAGATTAATGTCCTTTGCCTCCCTGCAAGTGCAATGTTTGAAAAGCCTTGTTTCCGGCGAGTGCAATGTTTGAAAAGCCTTGTTTCTGCCACAAATTACATGATATGCAACCTTACAATAATAAAGGGAGAAGTGTCATCTTTGATATGCGTTTAGCAAATGTGCTTACCGTGATCTTGACATATCTGTCAGACTGATGGCGAATGAATTTCTTAACCCTCTTCTTGACAATCTTCGGTTTGGTAAGAGGTCTGAGGGCTGCCATGGTGACCTGAGAAGATAAGGTAATTTGTTAACATTAAACACACACTAGCAACAATTAACACTAGCAAAACACCAACAATTATAGCATATCAAATCACCCACAATCAGTGGCTGTGTAACGTTAGTTACCATAACATGACTAGCTAGTTCTGCCAACTCGTATTGCTAGAAACAAGGTAACTAGCTAAGTTACCAGTAGTTGGCTCTTGCAAGCCATTTAGATTTCCCCTGTATCACAATGACAAGCTACAGGTAACTAAACGGTGTAAACACATGACGCCGTAAGTGTAAAGATGATATGAATTTGTAACATGTCAATCCCATTGAAAGCAAGTGCGTTCTAAAGCAATAAACATTGTTGGAAGGCATGAGTTTGGGCTAACTAGCGCGAGTTAGTTGACTTGTGTAAGGCAATATGATAAATAGCTACGTAGCTAACTAGTTTGTCTGATATGCATTTCATTACGAGTCTAAAACCTTGGCGTTAGCTATAAAAACCATGCAAAATCAAAGCGTAATTTATATTTTATGAAACACGTGTCGGCCCCACTGTATGGACGTAGGTACTAGCAAGATAACTAGGCAGTTATGATATTGGAAACACCGGTGTGGAAAGGTAGCTAGCTAGCCACTGGGAAAGCAAGCCGTTCGAAACCATGGCATTTGAGGGATTAGAAATGTGCAATGCCTATAATGTTGCGGTAAATTGTAGAACTTGAATTCACATAGGTGATTAATGAGCTAGATATATGTTCTTACGTCTTCTAAATATGTCGATGGACATAGATTTAGATAACTCACCCGCCTGTATAATTTTAAGGAGGACACAGCAACGGCGGAAGGGAAGAAAAGGGCTTCCGGAAGGACTGCAAAGTGTTATGGGTAGTGTATTAACCTAGATAAATTAAAGTACGTAACTAGTGTAGGCACTAGGCTGAATAGCTGTTCTTATGTATGTCAAATTGAGGACATCTCCCTCAAAATTACTCATTGTAAGCAATTAGTCATGTATAAGGTATTGAATGTAAATTGTTTCCCATGAATGCTTTTCCTGTGTGAGGCACGCATCATCACTGTCACGGGTTGCTGGTTTCTCAAAAAGCTGATCCAAAATCCGCTTCCAGCACCCAAACAATTGTCATTATCATTGTTAGCAAGAAACCTAAACTGATCCAAGATCAATGTCCCAAATACTACGGAACTTCCTCAACACGAAACGAAACTAAACGAAGAGATAGGTCATAGCTTAGCCTAAATCGAAATTGTGTAAAGTTATTGTTAAGGGGAAATTGTGTTTTTGGTGTTTCATCAGATTTGTTAAAAAAAGAGGAAGAGTTGCGAGTCCTTGAACCACAGACGAAGGGGATTTTTTTGGATGTGTGTAATGATTTACAATAATCTAACATAAATCACATGCAAGGGTGGGAACCTAAAGGGAACCAACTCTCGCTTGCATTATTTCTTTGAATGTTGTGAAAGCTTAGGTGGAAATGGAGAGTACCCCGATTCTAAGGTGAGAACGTCATGTGTAAAAGTCATGTTTGTATGGAGATTGTGGTTATTTTCCATGGTATTAGGCCTAGCATATATATACTATACTTTTTCAAAACATGAGCCAATACAGTCCTCTGTATTGATACAATCAAATGCACATCTTGATAGAAAGTGTAGTCTGTAGCAATTTAAATCACACATTGCTCTTCTACTTTAACTTTACCTGTTATATTTTCATAGCAGCTATGGGTCTTATGGCACCGCCAATCCTGGATATGCACCAATAGCAGAAGGAAGTCCAGGTAATTCGTGATTCCATCTCATCGTCTGTTTATGTATAATGTTGAATTATTAGCCTTTCTACTAGTTGTATTTGAACCTGATGAATAATAGCCTCTGTCGTGTGAATTCCCACATCATTGTGGGAGTTTTTGAACATTTTACAACGTTATAAAGTATTTGTTTGTAGCCTGATGCTGTAATGATTCAATTTCAAAATGCCATCTGTAGGGCTCTCTGCTGCTGTGAATGATGACGTCGTGTAATTTCAATTCAAGTAGATTTATTCGGGGGGGGGTTACTCGTCAATTACTCTCTGTCGGAAGTTCCTAGGGTGTTATATCTAGAATTGGATGACATTAGAGTTCAAGGTACACACTTTGTTTTTACCAATAGTCGAACTCTGTCTCTTATGACCGAAAATAACTTCTGAACATCAGAATAGCGATTACTCACCATGAACTGGCAGAAGCGCTTTTCTTTTCCCTTTAACGAGCCGGACGTGAAGGACATACTTATTTCCCCAAATCCCCGTCATGTGCGTGAAAAGAGGATGGCGGTCGTGCTGCCTTCTGAGAATTAGTAGGCGATCGAATAAACCCCCACTGCCTTATGTTCTACTAGCTAAAATGCAATCGTTGGAAAATAAAATCATCAACCTACGAGGAAAATTAAACTACCAACGGGACATTAAAAACTAATATCTTATGCTTCAAGGAGTCATGGCTGAACGACGACTTTATCAACATACCGCTGGCTGGTTATATGCTGTATCGGCAGGATAGAACAGAGTCGTCTGGTAAAACAAGGGGTGGCGGACTATGTATATTTGTAAACAACAGCTGGTGCACAATATCTAAGGAAGCTTATCATGAGATGCTCTATCCACCTTGAGAGTTTCTGTATTTTTCGTAGCTGTCTACATACCATCACAGACCAATGCTGGCTCTAAGACCGCACTCAATGAGCTGTATTCCACCATAAGCAAACAGGAAAAAGCTCATCCAGAGGCAGCGCTCCTAGTGGCCGGGGACTTTAATGCAGGGAAACTTAAATCTGTTTTACCAAATTTCTATCCGCATGTTAAATGTGCAACCAGAGGGAAAAAACTCTAGATCACCTTTACTCCACACAGAGACGTGTACAAAGCTTTCCCTCGCCCTCCATTTGGCAAATCTGACCATAATTCTATTCTCCTGATTCCTGCTTACAAGCAAAAATGAAAGCAGGAAGCACCAGTGACTCTGTCAATAAAAAAAGTGGTCAGATGAAGCAGATGCTAAGCTACAGGACTGTTTTGCTAGCACAGACTGGAATATGTTCTGGGATTCTTCCGATGAGAGGAGAGTACACCACATCAGTCATTGGCTTCATCAATAAGTGCATCGATGACGTCGTCCCCACAGTGACCGTACGTACCCCAACCAGAAGCCATTGCTTACAGGCAACATCAGCACTGAGGTAAAGGCTAGAGCTGCCACTTTCAAGGAGCGGGACTCTAACCCGGAAGCTTATAAGAAATCCCACTATGCCCTCTGACGAACCATCAAACAGGCAAAGCATCAATTCAGGACTAAGATCGAATCGTACTACACCGGCTCCGACACTCGTCTTATGTTGCAGGGCTTGCAAACCTTTACAGACAACTAGGGGAAGCACAGCCGAGAGCTGCCCAGTGACACGAGCCTACCAGACAAGCTAAACTACTTCTATGCTCACTTCGAGGCAAATAACATTGAAACATGCATGAGAGCACCAGCTATTCCGGACAACTGTGTGATCACGCTCTCCGCAACTGATGTGAGTAAGACCTTTAAACAGGTCAATATTCACAAGGCTGCAGGGCCAAACGGATTACCAGGATGTGTACTGCAAACATGCACTGACCAACTGGCAAGTGTCTTCACTGACATTTTCAACATCTCCCTGTCCGAGTCTGTAATACCAACATGTTTTAAGCAGACCACCATAGGTCCCTGTGCCCAAGAACACTAAGGTAACCTGCCTAAATGACTACCGACCCGTAGCCATGAAGTGCTTTGAAAGGCTGGTCATGGCTCACATCAACACCATTATCCCAGAAACCTTAGACTCACTCCAATTTGCATACTGCCCTAACAGATCATGCAATCTCTATTGCACTCCACACTGCCCTTTCCCACAAGGACAAAAGGAACACCGATGTGAGAATGTTATTCATTGACTACAGCTCAGTGTTCAACACCATAGTGCCCTCAAAGCTCATCACTAAGCTAAGGACCCTGGGGCTAAACACCTCCCTCTGCAACTGGATCCTGGACTTCCTGACGGGCCGCCACCAGGTGGTAAGGGTAGGTAACAACACATCCGCCACGCTGATCATCAACACAGGGGCCCCTCAGGGGTGCGTACTCAGTCCCCTCCTGTACTCCCTGTTCAAACCTGACTGAACGGCCAGGCACGACTCCAACACCATCATAAACTTTGCCGATGACACAACAGTGGTAGGCCTGATCACCGACAACGACGAGACAGCCTATAGGGAGGAGGTCAGAGACCTGGCCGTGTGGTGCCTGGACAACAATCTCTCCCTCAACGTGATCAAGACAAAGGAGATGATTGTGGACTACAGAAAAGGAGGACCGAGCATGTACCCATTCTCATTGACGGGGCTGTAGTGGAGCAGGTTGAGAGCTTCAAGTTCCCTTGTGTCCACATCACCAACAAACTATCATGGTCCAAACAAACCAAGACCGTTGTGAATGTAACTGCAATGATGAGATAGATGTTCTTCTTCTTTGTTTTTAGATCTTATTATCTAAATGCCATACTGTGTTTGATCTTGCCTATCCATCTTGTCTCAAGTGGACCACAATGGAAAAAGTCCCAGACTTTGTGTGTTATCCTCGATGATTTTACAAATTTTCAAAGACTCCAGCCACGCTAGTCATAGACTGTTCTCTCTGCTACCAAACGGCAAGCGGTACCGGAGCGCCAAGTCTAGGTCCAAGAGGCTTCTAAACAGCTTCTACCCCCAAGAAATAAGACTCCTGAACATCTTATCAAATGGCTTCCCAGACTATTTGCATTGCCCACCCCCTCTTTTACGCCGCTGCTACTCTATTATCTATGCATAGTCACTTTAATAACTCTACCTACATGTACATATTACCTCGACTAACCGGTGCCCCCACACATTCACTCTGTCCCGGTACCCCCTGTATATAGTCTCGCTCTTGTTATTTTACTGCTGCTCTTTAATTCCTTTTATTTCTTATTTGTATTTTTTAATCTGCATTGTTGGTTAGGGGCTTGTAAGTAAGCATTTCACTACACCTGTTGTATTCGGCGTATGTGACTAATAAGATTTGAGTTGAGTCTCTGGTCTTGGGTCGCTTGAATTCCACAGTCTGGTTCCCTTTTTTAGGACAATGTGAACACAAAGCTCCCCAGGTTAGCTTGTCATTATTCCCGCACCACACACTACACTACTGCAACACTGTTTCTCCTGCCATAACCCCTCACATTGGTGTCACAAAAGAGATAAGATGATGATGTGCAGGTTTGTGGGAGAGAAAACCGTGTGCTGTTTTTGGATATTTATTAGCGATTCTCAAGGATGCACATAAATTCCAAAATATGTGTGGAGTTTTATACTGACATGATGTTCAGATTATTTGTTCATAATATGTTATCTATAGGCTAAGAGAGCTTCATAGCTCTTTATTCGATTGTTGGGTTTGAATAGTGTGAGAAGAAAACATTTGATGATAATCATGACACACTCTTAAAGGGCAATTATTTAATACAGTATTATTTAATCTGCAGTTATTATTTAGCTATTTTTTCTCTTACCAATAATATTTATATGTTAATAGTATCTTCTGATTACAATTATTATGCCTCGTTTAAAAAAATCTAAATGCTATCTATTAGCTTAGTACGTAGGTATATCTATCTGTCCGATAGCACGTTCAGATGGAATGGTTTGTCCTGCACTTTGTAAAAACCCAGAGTGCTTTACGTGAATGTTGGAAAAAGATCTTGGTTCATTTTTAAACACAGCAATGTGAATGCAAAGAGGACTCAGACCACAAAATGTGAAGTGAATTGGCAGAAGAATTGTCTTCATTCAAAGGCAAGGGCAGTGTCAATACAAAGATAAGTTATTTTGCAATTTCTTTACCCCAGAGTTCACTTTAAAGAGGACTGAGATCGGTTATTTTAAAGAGGACTATATGTGAAAACACACATCTCTCCCAATGTGTTCTCCAATCTCATGAAACACTTTAGAAAAAGGCTCAGTGTCGTTATCATTGCAAGGGGAAAGTGCTGGAGTATGGAAAACAGGTGTTAAACAAAATCTCTTTCTCTGACCAATTGTGTTAGTATAAAATAATGTAATATCTCACTATTTGAATGATTTATTTATCTTTATCAAGGGTGCCAAATATTTTGGAGGTGACTATGTTAAATATGTATAATATTGGAAAGTATTTTCAGTGTTAGATTTCAAAACCATCTGCATATAGAGCTATAGAAAAGTAGATATGTACGTGAATTAGTAACCAAAGCAGTAACATTAAAAAAAATATTTCCAAGAGCACCAAGGGGAGGAAAAAAATGTGTACATTTGATAAGAAAGGTCAAGGAGCTCACGACACTTGTCTGTAGATCTGTAGCTCATACGGACAAAGTGTAAAGCTATTGAAATTTAGACCTATTACAGGAAATATTTATGTAAAAAATCTGTTAAATAAAAATGTCAATTCTAATGGGTGTACTATGGACTACTATGGATAAGGGAGGTCAAAGACTAAATCTCAAGGGGTTTTAGATGTACACTGCTGGTCAAAAGTTTTAGAACACCTACTCATTAAAGGGTTTTTCTGTATTTTTACTATTTTCTAAATTGTAGAATAATAGTGAAGACATCAAAACTATGAAATAACACATGGAATCATGTAGTAACAAAAAAAAGTGATAAACAAATCAAAATATATTTTATGTTTGAGATTCTTCAAAGTAGCCACGTTTGCCTTGATGACAGCTTTGCACACGCTTGGCATTTCAATTAACAGGTGTGGGTATCCTAGTGGTTAGAGCGTTGGACTAGTAACCGCAAAGGTTGCAAGTTCGAATCTCCGAGCTGACAATGTACAATCTGTCGTTCTGCCCTTGAACAGGCAGTTAACCCACTGTTCCTAGGCCGTCATTGACAATAAGAATTTGTTCTTAACTGACTTGCCTAGTTAAATAAAGGTTAAATAAATTAAACATTTGTGGAATTTCTTTCCTTCTTTATGTGTTTGAGCCAATCAGTTGTGCTGTGACAAGGTAGGGGGGTATACAGAAGATATCCCTATTTGGTAAAATACCAAGTCCATATTATGACTTGAACAGCTCAAATAAGCAAAGAGAAACGACAGTCATCATTACTTTAAGGCATGAAGGTCAGTCAATGCGGAAAATTAAGAATTTTTAAAGTTTCTCCAAGTGCAGTTGCAAAAACCATCAAATGATATTATGAAACTGGCTCTCATGAGGATCGCCACGGGAATGGAAGACCCAGAGTTACCTCTGCTACAGAGGATAAGTTCATTAGAGTTACCAGCCTCAGAAATTGCAGCCCAAATACATGCTTCACAGAGTTCAAGTAACAGACACATCTCAAAATCAACTTTTCAGAATAGGCTGTGTGTATCAGGCCTTCATGGTCGAATTGCTGCAAAGAAACCAAGAGCTATTTTACCAAGAAGGAGAGTGATGGAGTGCTGGATCAGATGACCTGGGAGCCACAATCCACCGACCTCAACCAAATTGAGTTGTATGGGATGAGTCGGACTGCAGAGTGAAGGAAAAGCAGCCAACGTGCTCAGCATATGTGGGAACTACTTCAAGACTGTTGGAAAAGCATTCCAGGTGAAGCTGGTTGACAGAATGCCAAGCGTGTGCAAAGCTGTCATCAAGGCAAAGGGCGGCTATTTGAATAATCTAAAATTTGATTTGTTTAACACTTTTTTTTGTTGGTTACTACATAATTCCATATGTGTTATTTCATAGTTTGGATGTCTTCACTATTATTCTACAATGTAGAAAATAGTAAAAATAAAGAATCCCTTGAATGAGTAGGTGTTATAAACTTTTGACTGGTAGTTTATATGTCATTTGAACTAAAAGCTATTGAAAAATTTGATCTGTACGAGAATTAATAACCACAGCTGTAATGGGAGAAATATTTGTAGAAAATCAAAGGGGAGGAATTTTGAAAACATTACCCATCGCACTTGAAACCCATCATACTTGTCTGTAGATCTATAGCTCATGGACAGTGAAATATTCATTTATAATCTGGGAACTTGTGAATTCGAATCTGTGTATCATGGATTAGAGACATCAGTGACTTTGCTACAAGTGATTTTAGCTCTATTGGTCATTCAAGTAGGCTACAGTAGGTTGCATACGAGTGAGAAATAACATTTTTTATTTAACCTTTATTTAACTAGGCAAGTCAGTTAAGAACAAATTCTTATTTACAATGATGGCCTACCTCGGCCAAACCGGACGATGCTGGGCCAATTGTGCGCTGCCCTATGGGACATTGGCCTATTTGTTTTTTTTTGGCTCATATTTTTACATATAATCCATAAGTAATAAACAAGATAGTATTTTCCCACAACATTTATATTAAAAATGTTGGTTTAAGATGTAGATCATAAAAAGACAAATAAATAATCTATAAACACCATGGATCGGCTGATTGTTCTTTTAACAAGGTCTCTTAGCGTGAGTGCTTTACCCACAATTTGTATTTTACCCATTACCAGGTATAAAAGGCTCTGCATGGTCAAGCTGACATCTGAAGTGGCCATATAGCATTTACTGTGATGCTGCATCCAGACTAAAGGACTTTAATACTTCTTGCGCTTAGCGGAGCAGAGCTATTGTGAAAGAAGTTGTCAAGGAAGCAAATTTGTCTTTATACAGGACTTTCCACTCTCATCTACCATCATCCAATCACGTCAATGCAGAGCTATGTGGCGCTCTCAAAGCCAATTTATGCTTGATCTGAAATGTGGTTGTAGGCTTCATATGGAGGGTGTGACGCAATTGCGGAGCATCAGGAGGCATGCAGAGGTCAAGTCAAGCTCAGTACTGCATCCCCATGCATTCAAAAAATAATAATAACAACGTGGAGTGCTCCATAACTCCGCATTGACATGATTGGTAGGTGGGGGCGGTACATCCTGTATAAACACAAACTCACTTCCGTTACAACTTCCTTCACAATAGCTCTGCTTTGCTAAGAGCAAAAAGTATGAAAGCCCTGTTGTCTGCGGATGCTGCATCCCAGTAAATGCTGTATGGCCACTTCAGTCTTCGGATTGACCATTCAGAGAATTTTAGCATTGTTACAAAATTTGGGAGGAGCTCAATTTGGCTTCAGCATGAAATTTCATCACACCCTCTAGAAGAAGAAAATAAACTAACTTGCTCTCGATCGCCATCTGATTCTAGATATATCATCCTAGTACCTTGACGAGCTAACTCAGAGTATCAAACCAATATACAAACTGAAAACAAATGTACTGCAGTACACTACTGAATGTGCGCTCCCGCCGCACAATTCACTTTTTGACAGCTAAAGCTGTAGCTCAGTCTTATAGTTTGAATAAATGTTCTCCCAGGACGAAGTAGACAATCGTTAAATGAGCTGCAAATCATTATTTTGAGTATGGACAATACTTTGGAGAGAGGCTAATCAGTCAATGTGCCTTCAAATATGTACAGTGGCAAGAAAAGGTATGTGAACCCTTTTGGAATTATCTGGATTTCTATATAAATTCGTCATAAAATTTGATCTGATCTTCATCTAAATCACAACAGACAAACACTGTCTGCTTAAACTAATAACACACAAACACACACGTGAGTTTTTCTTGTTTATATTGAATACATAATTTAAACATTCACAGTGTAGGTTGGGGAAATGATGTGAACCCCTAGGCTAATGACTTCTCCAAAACCTAATTGGAGTCAGGAGTCAGCTAATGTGGAGTCCCATCAATGAGACGAGATTGGAGATGTTAGTTAGAGCTGCCCAGCCCTTTAAAAATTTCACAAAATGTGAGTTTGCTATTCACAAGAAGCATTGACTGATATGAACCATGCCTTGAACAAAAGAGATCTCAGAAGACCCAAGATTAAGAAATGTTGACTTGCATAAAGCTGGAAAGTGTTACAGAAGTATCTCTCAAAGCCTTGATGTTCATCAGTCCACGGTAAGACAAATTGTCAATAAATGGAGAAAGTTCAGCACTGTTGCTACTCTCCCTAGGAGTGGCCGTCCTGCAAAGATGACTGCAAGAGCACAGCGCATAATGCTCAATGAGGTTAAGAAGAATCCTAGTGTCAGCTAAAGACTTACAGAAATCTCTGGAACATGCTAACATCTCTGTTGAAGAGTTTATGATACATAAAACACGTAACAAGAATGGTGTTCATGGGAGGACACCACGGAAGAAGCCACTGCTGTCCAAAAAAAKCCATTGCTGCACATCTGAAGTTTGTAAAATAGCATCTGGATGTTTCACAGCGCTACTGGCAAAATATTATGTGGACAGATTAAACTGAAGTTGAGTTGCTTGGAGGGAACACAACACTGTGTGGAGAAAAAAGGCACAGCACACCAACATCAAAACCTCTACCCAACTGTAAAGTATGGTGGTGGGAGCTTCATGGTTTGGGGTTGCATTGCTGCCTCAGGGCCTGGACAGCTTACAATCATCGACGGAAAAATTAATTCCCAAGTTTATCAATACATTTTGCAGGAGAATGTAAGGCTATCTGTCCGCCAATTGAAGCTCAACAGAAGTTGGGTGATGCAACATGACTACGACCCAAAACACAGAAGTAAATGAACAGAATGGCTTCAACAGAAGAGAATACGCCTTCTGGAGTGGCCCAGTCAGTCCTGATCTCAACCCAATTGAGATGCTGTGACATGACCTCAAGAGAGCAGTTCACACCAGACATCCCAAGAATATTGCTGAACTGAAACAGTTTTATAAAGAGGAATGGTCCAAAATTCCTCCTGACCGTTGTGCAGGTCTGATCCGCAACTACAGAAAACGTTTGGTTGAGATTAATGCTGCCAAAGGAGGGTCAATCAGTTATTAATTCCAAGGGTTCACATACTTTTCCCACCCTGCACTGTGAATGTTTACACGGTGTGTTCAATAAAGACATGAAAACATATAATTGTTTGTGTTATTAGTTTAAGCAGACTGTCTATTGTTGTGATTTAGATGAAGATCAGATCAAATTGTATGACCAATTTATGCAGAAGTACAGGTAATTCCAAAGGGTTCACATACTTTTTCTTGCCACTGTATGTAGGCTACCTTTTCAACTGTGTCTGAGTGTCACCTAGGAAACAGGTAATACTTTTGTGATGTTCTAAATGTTATTTTGTAGCAACCAATACGTTTTTATGAGGTCGACAACAACTAGGTTATTTCCCCACCTTTATGCTTTGTCAATGCGGATCAGGGGTCAATTTGATGTTTAGATCAATAGTCTGGCATGGGGCCACACCAGTAGATATTTTAAGTGAGGTTTCATTATTATTTTAAGCAGTGCTTGACTTGGGCTGGAGCTGTCTGGAACGCCATACCGGCGCTTCTAATTTTTTGAGAATTGCGTGCCAGCTCCTCTATAAAAACAATGTAGCCTATAGCTATACACACCGAGGCAAAAAAAAATTGATTAAGGCTGAATCTTCATTGAACAGAAATTGAGAGTGGGCATTCATTTCCTGATTCCGATTTGTTTATGTGTATTTGCCTTTAGTCTGTGAATATGTGAGTGACAGTAGGCTTGTCGAGATTGCGCAGATTACAAATGTGCCAACCTGAATGGCATGGTGCGCTGTTCCAAATTGTCAAATGAGGGAGGTCATGGAAATTAGTTTAATTGTTTTTAATGTAATTCATAAAAGGACACTTCGAAATATGATCAATCAATTATAAAACTGCATATAAGCAATTATCGGAATGGCCCTTCATTGCATGTCCGAGTGTGCTGCGTGTATGCCTTTGCCGGAGAAGAGAGCGCGACATTTCAGCAGCAGGTATAAAATAATGACAAACTAGATCGCCAATTCAAAACATAACTTGTAGCAGTTATCTCGCTAGGTAGCTATAGCTAACTAAGCATTAATTTCGTCGTTGCCTTTCCACCGGCACTGTAGAGCCTAACTAAATCTGCACCGTTGGAAAGCTGGCATTCCCCTCTATTAATTAAACAGTAGCCATGTAATTACGACAACGTAAAAATAGAATTAAGAATAGCCTAATGACAAATAACTTCCTGTGCATAGATCACCCTCGAAACATGAATATTTGAGCCTTAAATGTAAACATGTCTAGTTGGATACCTTTTTAATGCCTCATTTATTAATTTTGGTCCCTGATTTATTGAATGAGGGAATACTTTTATGAAGACAAAAGTACTTGGTTGTAATGTTGAAAAAGCCATGCCTGCACACCCATGAGCTCTCCAGATGGAGGGTTGGCAACATGTGACTTATAATGCAGCTTTGTGTGGGGGGCTAAGTGCCTTGATCAAGGGCACAACGGCAGGTGGTAGGTCTACATGGGATCAGACACAGCAGTTTCCCAGTGTCAATAATGCTTAATTTTTCATGTAGGCTATAATAGTAATGAACATTTGGTTGAAAGTCATGGAAAAAGTGTATAAACCATTAACAGTGAATAATCATAATAGCATAATGTCATTTGTGAATTTCGGTGAACAAAGTCTAATCGACTGTCTTGCAAAAAGACAGCTCCTGCACTCCTTCCATCCCAAGTCAAGCACTGATTTTAAGAGATTTAAGCTGGTTCAAATGACCACAATTATATGTAAGTGTCTCTTCACCAGGGCAGTGGGACAATTCGAATTAAAGGCAGTCAATTCAGGAAGTGAACTTAGAAAAAATTAGAAAAAACAGCATCTATTTTTCAATAACTTCTCAATAAGCTTTTCCCCAAACAAATCTTATTTTTTATATTTTTTTATTGAAATCACTTCCTAAATCAACTGCCTTCAAATCAAATTGACCCCAGCCCTGCTCTTCACTCCTGAATCTGAAATGGTTTGTCTGGTTTTTTTTCTCAGCAATGTTTGCCCCGCCTGTGTGCGACTTCCACGGCCCTAGCGCTCCTCCTGCCAGTATGTTTGACAGCGTGCCAGGATATGAAGGGACGGTGGCCGGGAGCGGAGGTATGTGACCTGAGGACCATGGTCCTATGTTTCCTGCCAGTGATCTTTAGTTTTATTAGCAAACAAGTCACGTACCACACCAGCGCTGTTCCTTATGGTTGGAAATTCCATATAGAGTAATAACTCCCTAATAACAAACATGTTGAAAGCCCTTCTCATTATGTTTGACTGTTTACTGTAGGTGGGTACCTGCCCCCTCCTATACCATCTTACCCAGCCCCTCAGCCTCAGCCTGGTCCCGCACAATCAAACTGGAAGTAGGTGTAAAATACAATTGCCATAATTTTGTCTCGTCATACACATTTTTCTGCATAGCTGTCCTTGCAAACTACACAGGACACACACACACATGCATATATACATACATACATACATACATACATACATACATACATACATACATACATACATACATACATACATACATACATACATACATACATACATACAGTTGAAGTCGGAGGTTTATATACACTTAGGTTGGAGTCATTAAAACTTGTTTTTCAACCACTCCACAAATTTCTTGTTAATAAACTATAGTTTTGGCAAGTCAGTTAGGCATCTACTTTGTGCATGACACAAGTACATTTTCCAACAGTTGTTTACAGACAGATTTTTTTCACTTATCACAATGTATCACAATTCCAGGTGGTCAGAAGTTTACATACACTAAGTGACTGTGCCTTTAACAGCTTGGAAAATTCCAGAAATGATGTCATGGCTTTAGAAGCTTCTGATAGGCTAATTGACATAATTTGAGTCAATTGGAGGTTACTGTGGATGTATTTCAAGACCTACCTTCAAACTCAGTGCCTCTTTGCTTGACATCATGGGAAAATCTAAAGAATGTCTGGTTCATACTTGGGAGCAATTTCAAATGCCTGAAGGTACCACGTTCATCTGTACAAACAATAGTACGCAAGTAAAAACACCATGGGACCACGCAGCCGTCATACCGGTCAGAAATAGACGCGTTCTGTCTCCTAGAGATGAACGTACTTGTGCGAAAAGTGTAAATCAATCCAGAACAACAGCAAAGAACCTTGTGAAGATGCTGGAGGAAACGGGTACAAAAGTATTTATATTCAACAGGTAAACGAGTCCTATATCGACATAACCTGAAAGGCCGCTCAGCAAGGAAGAAGAGACTGCTCCAAAACCGCCATAAAAAGCCAGACAACAGTTTGCAACTGCACAAGGGAACAAAGATTGTACTCTTTGGAGAAATGTCCTCTGGTCTGATGAAACAAAAATAGAACTGTTGGAGGACAAAAAGGGAGGCCTGCAAGCCTAGAACACCATCCCAACCGTGAAGCACGGGGTGGCAGCATCATGTTGTGGGGGTGCTTTGCTGCAGGAGGACTGGTGCACTTCACAAAATAGATGGCATCATGAGGATGGAAAATGATGTGGATATATTGAAGCAACATCTCAAGACATCAGGTTCAGAAGTTTTAAGCTGGGGTCGCAAATGGGTCTTCCAAATGGACAATGACCCCAAGCATACTTCCAAAGTTGTGGCAAAATGGCTTAAGGACAACAACGTCAAGGTATTGGAGTGGCCATCACAAAGCTCTGACCTCAATCCTATAGAAAATTTGTGTGCAGAACTGAAAAAGCATGTGCGAGCAAGGAGGCCTACAAACCTGACTCAGTTACACCAGCTCTGAGGAGGAATGGGTCAAAATTCACCCAACTTATTATGGGAAGCTTGTGGAAGGCTACCCAAAACGTTTGACCCAAGTTAAACAATTTAAAGGCAATACACTCAATTAGTATTTGGTAGCATGTAAACTTCAGGAATTGTGAAAAACTGAGTTTAAATGTATTTGGCTAAGGTGTATGTAATCTTCCGACTTCAACTATACATACACTGACATTCCTTTATGCTCTTCACATGCAGTGCATTCGGAAAGGATTTTGACCCCTTGACTTTTTCCACATTTTGTTACGTTAGACTTATTCTAAAATGGATTAAAATATATTTTTTCCATTGTCAATCTACACACAATACCCCATAATGACAAAGCAAAAACTGTTTRTTAGAAAATTTTGCAAAGTAAGATTCAACAATGAAAAATACAGACCCTTTACACAGTACTTTGTTGAAGTCTTCTTGGGTATGACACTACAAGCTTGGCACACCTGTATTTGGGGAGTTTCTCCCATTCTTCTCTGCAGATCCTCTCAAGCTCTGTCAGGTTGGATGGGGAGTGTCGCTGCACAGCTATTTTCAGGTCTCTCAAGAGATGCTTGATCGGGTTCAAGTCCGGGTTCTGGCTGGGCCACTCAAGGACATTCAGAGACTTGTCCCGAAGCCACTCCTGCTTTATCTTGTCTGTGTGCTTAGGGTCGTTTTCCTGTTGGAAGGTGAACCTTCACCCGAGTCGGAGATCCTGAGTGCTCTGGAGCAGGTTTTCATCAAGGATCTCTCTGTACTTTGCTCCGTTCATCTTTGCCTCAATCATGACTAGTCTCCCAGTCCCTGCCACTGAAAAACATCCTCACAGCATGATGCTGCCACCACCATGCTTCACCATAGGGACGGTCCCAGGTATTCTCCAGACGTGACGATTGGCATTCAGGCCAAAGAGTTCAATCTTGGTTTCATCAGACTAGAGAATCTTGTTTCTCATGGTCTGAGAGTCATTAGGTGCCTTTCGGCAAACTCCAAGCGGGATTTTATATGCCTTTTAATGATGAGTGGCTTCCGTCTGGCCACTATATTAAAGGCCTGAGCGGAGTGTTGCAGAGATGGTTGTCCTTCTGGAAGTTTATCCCATCTCCACAGAGGAACTCTAGAGCTCTGTCAGAGTGATCATGGGTTCTTGGTCACCTACCTGACCACGGCCCTTCTTCCCCGATTGCTCAGTTTGGCCAGGCGGCCAGCTCTAGGAAGAGTCTTGGTGGTTCCAAACTTCTTCCATTTAAGTTTGATGGAGGCCACTGTGTTGTTGGGGACCTTCAATGCTGCAGAAATGTTTTGATACCCTTCCCCAGATCTGTACCTCGACACAATCCTGTCTCGGCGCTCTACGGACAATTCCTTCGACCTCATGGCTTGGTTTTTGCTCTGACATGCACTGTCAACTGTAGGACCTTATATAGACAGGTGTGTGCCTTTCCAAATCTTGTCCAATCAATTGAATTTACCACAGGTGGACTCCAATAAAGTTGTAGAAACATCTCAAGGATGCTCAATGGAAACATGATGCATCTAAGCTCAATTTCGAGTCTCATAGCAAAATGGTCTGAATACTTATGTAAATAAGTTCTATATGTTCTATTTTTAATACATTGGCAAAAATGTTATAAAAAATCTGTTTTTGCATTGTCATTATGGGGTATTGTGTGTAGATTGAAAAAAAAATCTATTTTAGAATAAGGCTAACAAAATGTGAGAAAGTCAAGGTCTGAATACTTTCTGAATGCACTGTATGCTGCTGCTGCTACTCGCTGTTCATTATCTATGCATTGTCACTTTTCCACTCGACTAACCCGTACTAACCTTTACCTCGACTAACCCGTACCCCTGAACATTGACTCAGTACCGGTACCCTTTGTATATAGCTTCGTAATTGTTATTTTATTGTGTTTTTATTTTTCCTTTAGTTTATTTTGCACATTTTTATTTTTTTAAAGTCTGCATTGTTGGTTAAGGGCTCGTAAGTGTGCATTTCACGGTAAGGTCTACACCTGTTGTATTCGGCAAATAAAATTTGATCTGATCAGCAATGATTCTTATCTGAGTTGACCCTTGTATTTTATGTTTGCACTGTCTCTGCACACTCACAGGAACAAACACACAACATGCACACACATTTATACTGACTCTACACACATGCACACACACTAACATACAATCATAATTTACGCTGCTGATACTCTGTTTATCATATATCTTGATGCCTAGTCACCTGACCCCTATACATATCTACCTCTATGACTCCAGTATCCCTGCACATTATAATATGGTATTGGAACTGACCCTGTTTATAGCTTATTACTTTCTTGAACTTCAAACTTGATAACAGGTTTATCTTAAGAGGTGCTGTACTTACTTAACTAGACTACCGGTGATAACAGTTGAACTGAAACTCAATGTGTACACTTTCAATTGTGTAGTTGTCTGACAAATATGTGGTTGTTTTATCCTCCACAGTATCCCATCTATCACCGAAGACACTGCCCGGGAGGCCTTTAGCCAGTATGCCTCCAGTAAGTGCTGTTACAGTTCAGCACCAGTTAAGGATGGCGTGATAACCAACATGGAGGCATACAATACATATAGGGTAAGATTAATGTTTTTACTCTGCCCATTCTGAAAATTGAAGAGTGCTTTTGTCTTACTGTTAGGCTTTTCTGTTTTTTTTCTTCTCCTGCGCTTCAACTTCCTGTTATAATCACACTTTTTTTCAGATCTTTACAGAATTGTAATGACCTGAGTGAGGGACATATGAAAACTATTATTCTGTGTATCTTTGATCTTGAGTGTTAATGTTGAATATTGACAGCTGGTTAGTTTGGGGTCGAAACTGTCTACCAGTGGCCCTCTATAATTGCACTCCCTTTATTTTGATAAGAGTGACAGGCCCAGACAAGAGAATTTGAAAAATATACACTAGATGGCACTAAAGTTTCAAATATAATGTATGAATCACCAACAGTGAAGGAAGGAATTACTCAACTCCATTGTAATATAATATTCCTTATTTTTTTTCGCATTCTCAGTATCGCCTGGAAACCTTTATTGAGTCAAGAACCACTGAATGGAGTCAGCAGCCATACAATGGTAACTAATATTGGTGATTCAAATGACCCTATTTATTTTTTGTGTTATTTAAATGTCCAGTTCCACTGTTGTATCTGCATTTATTTATATCTTATTTTTGTATTATTTTCTTTGGTTTAGGTCAGCCAGTGGATGCCTATACCCAATCACCCCCTGGGCCCTGGGATATCCTTGCCAAAGCCCCCACCTTTTTTCAGGATGACAAACAGGTCATCAAAGTTCCCAACACCTCATCTGTCAAGGTATGTATTTCTCTGTTGATTAAAGCATGACAGAAAATATACTGAAAAAACATATATACAGTACCAGTCAAAAGTTTGGACACACCTACTCATTCAAGGGTTTTTCTTTATTATTGACTATTTTCTACATTGTAGAAATAACACATATGGAATCATGTAGTAACCAAAAAATTATTAAACAAATCAAAATGTATTTAATAGTTTAGATTCTTCAAAGTAGCCACCCTTTGCCTTGACACCTTTGCACAATCTTGGCATTCTCTCAACCAACTTTTCTAACAGTCTTGAAGGAGTTCCCACATATGCTAAACACTTGTTGGCTGCTTTTCCTTCAGTCTGCAGTTCAACTCATCCCAAACCATCTCAATTGGGTTGAGGTCGGGTGATTGTGGAGGCCAGGTTATCTGATACGGCACTAAATCACTTTTCTTCTTGGTCAAATAGCCCTTACACAGCCTGGAGGTGTGTTTTCCTGTTGAAAAGAAAATGACAGTCCCACGAAGCACGAACCAGATGGGATGGCGTATTGCTGCAAAATGCTGCGGTAGCCATGGTGGTTAAGTGTGCCTTGAATTCTAAATAAATCACAGTGTCACCAGTAAAGCACCACCACACCATCACATCTCCTTCTCCATGCTCCACGGTGGGAACTACACATGCGGAGATCATCTGTTCACCTACTCTGCGTCTCACAAAGACATGGCGGTTGGAACCAGAAATCTCAAATTGGGACTCATCAGACCAAAGGACAGATTTCCACCAGTCTAATGTCCATTGCTCGTGTTTCTTGGCCCAAGCAAGTCTCTTCTTATTTGTATCCTTTAGTAGTGGTTTCTTTGCAGCAATTCGACCATGAAGGCCTGATTTCACGCAGTCTCCTCTGAAAAGTTGATGTTGAGATGTGTCTGTTACTTGAACTATGTGAAACATTTATTTGGGCTGCAATCTGAGGTGCAGTTAACTCTAATGAACTTATCCTCTGCAGCAGAGGTAACTCTGGGTCTTCCTTTCCTGTGGTGTCGTCATGACAGCCAGTTTCATCATAGTGCTTGAAGGTTTTTGTGACTGCACTTGAAGAAACTTTCAACGTTCTTGAAATGTACAGATTGACTGACCTTCATGTCTTAAAGTAATGATAGACTGTCGTTTCTTTTTGCTTATTTGAGCTGTTCTTGCCATAATATGGACTTGGTATTTTACCAAATAGGTCTATTTTCTGTATACCACCCCTACCTTGTCACAACACAACTGATTGGCTCCAATGCATTAAGAAGTAAAGAAATTCCACAAATTAACTTTTAACAAGGCACACCTGTTAATTGAAATGCATTCCAGGTGACTACCTCATGAAGCTGGTTGAGAGAATGCCACGAGTGTGCAAATCTGTCAAGGCAAAGCGTGGCTACTTTGAAGCACTTTTTTGGGGGATTACTACATGATTCCATATGTGTTATTTCATAGTTTTGATGTCTTCACAATTATTATACATTGTAAAAAAAATAACGAAATACCCTTGAATGAGTAGGTGTGTCCAAACCTTTGACTGGTCCTGCATATACAGTTGAAGTAGGAAGTTTACATTCACATTAGCCAAATACATTTAAACTCAGTTTTTCACAATTCCTGACATTTAAACCTGGTAAATATTCCCTGTCTTAGGTCAGTAAGAATCACCACTTTATTTTAAGAATGTGAAATGTCAGAATAATAGTAGAGAGTGATTTATTTCAGCTTTTTCTTCTTTCATCACATTCCCAGTGGGTCAGAAGTTTACATGCACTCAATTAGTATTTGGTAGCATTTCCTTTAAATTGTTTAACTTCGGTAAAACATTTTGAGTAGCCTTCCACAAGCTTCCCACAATAATTTGGGTGAATTTTGGCCCATTCCTCCTGACAGAGCTGGTGTAACTGAGTCAGGTTTGTAGGCCTCTTTGCTCGCACACGCTTTTTCAGTTCTGCCCACAAATTTTCTATAGGATTGAGGTCAGAGCTTTGTGATGGCCACTCCAATACCTTGACTTTGTTGTCCTTAAGCCATTTTGCCACAACTTTGGAAGTATGCTTGGGGTCATTGTCCATTTGGAAGACCCATTTGTGACCAAGCTTTAACTTCCTGACTGATGTCTTGAGATGTTGCTTCAATATATCGACATAAATTTCCATCCTTATGATCCCATCTATTTTGTGAAGTACACCAGTCGCTCCTGCAGCAAAACACCCCGACAACATGATGCTGCCACCCCCGTGCTTCACGGTTAGGATGGTGTTCTTTGGCTTGCAAGCCTCCCCCTCTTTCCTCCAAACATAACGATGTTCATTATGGCCAAACAGTTCTATTTTTGTTTCATCAGACCAGAGGACATTTCTCCAAAAAGTACGATCTTTGTCCCCATGTGCAGTTGCAAACCGTCGTCTGGCTTTTTTATGGCGGTTTTGGAGCAGTGGCTTCTTCCTTGCTGAGCGGCCTTTCAGGTTATGGCGATATAGAACTCATTTCACTGTGGATATAGATACTTTTGTACCTGTTTCCTCCATTATCTTCACAAGGTCCTTTGCGGTTGTTCTGGGATTGAGTTGCACATTTTGCACCGAAGTACGTTAATCTCTAGGACACAGAATGTGTCTCCTTCCTGAGCGGTATGACAGCTGCGTGGTGTTTATACTTGCGTGCTGTTGTTTGTACAGAAGAACGTGGTACCTTCAGGCGTTTGGAAATTGCTCCCAAGGATGAACCAGACTTGTGGAGATCTACAATTTTTTTTCTGATGTCTTGGCTGATTTCTTTTGATTTTCCCATGATGTCAAGCAAAGAGGCACTGAGTTTGAATGTAGGCCTTAAAATACATCCACAGGTACACCTCCAATTGACTCAAATGAGGTCAGTTAGCCTATCAGAAGCTTCTAAAGCCATGACATAATTTTCTGGAATTTTCCAAGCTGTTTAAAGGCACAGTCTACTTAGTGTATGTAAACTTCTGACCCACTGGAATTGTGATAAAGTGAATTATAAGTGAAGTAATCTGTCTAAACAATTGTTGGCAAAATGACTTGTGTCATGCACAAAGTAGATGTCCTAACCGACTTGCCAAAACTATAGTTTGTTTAGAAGAAATGTGTGGAGTGGTTGAAAAACGGGTTTTAACGACTCCAACCTAAGTGTATGTAAACTTCCGACTTCAACTGTATGATGTTACCTGATGCCTGTCGTCCGCATTGGAAATACACAGTATTTTCCTAACACATCGTACCATTTTAATTTATTTTGTATAACCTGTTCTAAATACACTGCTCAAAAAAATAAAGGGAACACTTAAACAACACAATGTAACTCCAAGTCAATCACACTTCTGTGAAATCAAACTGTCCACTTAGGAAGCAACACTGATTGACAATAAATTTCACATGCTGTTGTGCAAATGGAATGGACAACAGGTGGAAATTATAGGCAATTAGCAAGACCAATAAAGGAGTGTTCTGCAGGTGGTGACCACAGACCACTTCTCAGTTCCTATGCTTCCTGGCTGATGTTTTGGTCACTTTTTGAATGCTGGCGGTGCTTTCACTCTAGTGGTAGCATGAGACGGAGTCTACAACCCACACAAGTGGCTCAGGTAGTACAGCTCATCCAGGATGGCACATCAATGCGAGCTGTGGCAAGAAGGTTTGCTGTGTCTGTCAGCGTAGTGTCCAGAGCATGGAGGCGCTACCAGGAGACAGGCCAGTACATCAGGAGACGTGGAGGAGGCCGTAGGAGGGAACAACCCAGCAGCAGTACCGCTACCTCCGCCTTGTGTGCAAGGAGGAGCAGGAGGAGCACTGCCAGAGCCCTGCAAAATGACCTCCAGCAGGCCACACATGTGCATGTGTCTGCTCAAACGAAGAAACAGACTCCATGAGGGTGGTATGAGGGCCCGACGTCCACAGGTGGGGGTTGTGCTTACAAGCCCAACACGTGTGCAGGACGTTTGGCATTTTGCCCAGAGAACACCCAAGATTGACAAATCGCCACTTGCGCCCTGTGCTCTTCACAAGATGAAGGCAGGTTCACACTGAGCACATGTGACAGAGTCTGGAGATGCCGTGGAGAACGTTCTGCTGCCTGCAAACATCCTCAAGCATGATCGGTTTGGCGGTGGGTCAGTCATGGTGTGGGGTGGAATTTCTTTGAGGGGCCGCACAGCCCTCATGTGCTCGCCAGAAGGTAGCCTGACTGGCCATTAGGTACCGGAGATGAGATCCTCAGACCCTTGTGAGACCATATGCTGGTGGCGGTTGGCCCTGGGTTCCTCCTAATGCAAGAACAATGCTAGACCTCATGTGGCTGGAGTGTGTCAGCAGTTCCTGCAAGAGGAAGCATTGATGCTATGGACTGGCCCGCCCGTTCCCCAGACCTGAATCCAATTGAGCACATCTGGGACAATCATGTCTCGCTCCATCCACCAAACGCCACGTGCACCACAGACTGTCCAGGAGTTGGCGGATGCTTTAGTCCAGGTGTGGGAGGAGATCCCTCAGGAAGACCATCCGCCACGTCATAGGAGCATGCCCAGGCATTGTAGGGAGGTCATACCAGCACGTGGAGGCCACAACAACTTACTGAGCCTCATTTTGACTTGTTTTAGGGACATTACATCAAAGTTGAATCAGCCTGTAGTGTGGTTTTCCACTTTAATTTTGAGTGTGACTCAAATCACAGACCTCCATGGGTTGATAAATTTGATTTCACATTGATAGTTTTTGTGTGATTTTGTTGTCAGCACATTAAACTATGTAAAAGAAACAGTATTTAATAAGAATATTTCATTCATTCAGATCTAGGATGTGTTATTTTAGTGTTCCCTTTATTTTTTGAGCAGTTGTACAATATGTATGGTCTGAAATGATTAAATATGCCTTTTTATAAAGTGATTTCATCAATAGAACTGTCATACTGTTTGGGGATGGGAGAACTCCCTGCAAGAATGTGCCGGAGTTGGTAATGTAAGTGTCAATATTAAGTTAAATAAAAAAGTATGAGCTGGCGCACACCTCACCGATAAATCTACTATAATTGAGAATTTCAATAAGCATTTTTCTATGCGTCTGGCCATGATTTCCACCTGGCTACCCCTACCCCGGTCAACAGCCCTGCACTCCCCACAGCAACTCGCCCAAGCCTCCCGATTTCTCCTTCATCCATGATAGCTGATGTTCTGAAAGAGCTGCAAAATCTGGACCCCTACAAATCAGCCGGGCTAGACAATCTGGACCCACTCTTTCTAAAATTATCTGCCGAAATTGTTGCAACCCCTATTACTAGCCTGTTCAACCTCTCTTTCGTATAGTCTGAGATTCCCAAAGATTGGAAAGCTGCCGCGGTCATCCCCCTCTTCAAAGGGGGAGACACTCTAGAACCAAACTGCTACAGACCTATATCTATCCTTCCCTGCTTTTCTAAGGTCAAGTTAACAAACAAATTACCGACTATTTCGAATCCCACCGTACCTTCTCCGCTATGCAATCTGGTTTCAGAGCTGGTCATGGGTGCACCTCAGCCACGATCAAGGTCCTAAATGATATAACGCCATCGATAAAATACATTACTGTGCAGCCGTATTCATCGACCTGGCCAATGCTTTCGACTCTGTCAATCACCACATTCTTATTGGCAGACTCAACAGCCTTGGTTTCTTAAATGATTGCCTCGCCTGGTTTACCAACTACTTCTCTGATAGAGTTCAGTGTGTCAAATCGGAGGGCCTGTTGTCCGGACCTCTGGTAGTCTCTATGGGGGTGCCACAGGGTTCAATTCTCGGGCCCACTCTCTTCTCTGTATACATCAATGATGTCGCTCTTGCTGCTGGTGAGTCTCTGATCCACCTCTATGCAGACGACACCATTCTGTATACTTCTGGCCCTTCGTTGGACACTGTGTTAACTAACCTCCTGACGAGCTTCTATGCCATACAACTCTCCTTCCGTGGCCTCCAACTGCTCTTAAATGCAAGTAAAACTAAATGCATGCTCTTCAACCGATCACTGCCCGCACCTGCCCGCTCGTCTAGCATCACTACTCTGGACGGCTCTGACTTAGAATATGTGGATAACTACAAATACCTAGGTGTCTGGTTAGACTGTAAGCTCTCCTTCCAGACTCACATCAACCATCTCCAATCCAAAATTAAATCTAGAATGGCTTCCCATTTCGCAACAAAGCATCCTTCACTCATGCTGCCAAACATACCCTCGTAAAACTGACAATCCTACCGATCCTCGACTTTGGCGATGTCATTTACAAAATAGCCTCCAACACTCTACTCAACAAATTGGATGCAGTCTATCACAGTGCCATCCGTTTTGTCACCAAAGCCTCATATACTACCCACCACTGCGACCTGTATGCTCTCGTTGGCTGGCCCTCGCTTCATATTCGTCGCCAAACCCACTGGCTCCAGGTCATCTATAAGTCTTTGCTAGGTAAAGCCCCACCTTATCTCAGCTCACTGGTCACCATAGCAGCACCCACCCGTAGCACGTGCTCCACCAGGTATATTTCACTGGTCACCCCCAAAGCCAACTCCTCCTTTGGCCTTCTTTCCTTCCAGTTCTCTGCTGCCAATGACTGGAACGAACTGCAAAAATCACTGAAGCTGGAGACTCATATCTCCCTCACTAGCTTTAAGCACCAGCTGTCAGTGCAGCTCACAGATCACTGCACCTGTACATAGCCGATCTGTAAACAGCCCATCCAACTACCTCATCCCCATACTGTATTTATTTATCTTGCTCCTTTGCACCCCAGTATCTCTACTTGCACATTCATCTTCTGCACATCTACCATTCCAGTGTTTAACTGCTATATTGTAATTACTTCGCCACCATGGCCTATTTATTGCCTTAACCTTACCTCATTTGCACTCACTGTATATAGACTTTTTCTTTTCTTTTTTTCTACTGTATTATTGACTGTATGTTTCTTTATTCCATGTGTAACTCTGTGTTGTTGTATATGTCGAACTGCTATGCTTTATCTTGGCCAGGTCGCAGTTGCAAATGAGAACTTGTTCTCAACTAGCCTACCTGGTTAAATAAAGGTGAAATAAAACATTTAATTTAAAAAAAAGTTGGTGGAGGTGCTTACTAACGGCGAGTAAACTATAGGCTATAATAAAATAAAGGGAGTCGCACACTCTATATACAACCTCCCAGTAATTTATTGGGTAAACCACCAACGATTCGGTATCTCTGTGCATTCTTCAGGATGATGTCATGAATGCTTGAACCAGGTTATGTAGACAAACATTGCAATTAGTGCAACCAATGACAATAGTGAGGGATGTCATACACTAGATGACCAAAAGTATATGGATAGTGGACACCTGATCGTCGAACATCTCATTCCAAAATCATGGGCATTAATATGGAGTTGGTCCCACCTTTTGCTGCTCTAACATCCTCAACTCTTCTGGGAAGGCTTTCCAGTAGATGTTGGGACTTTCTTCCATTCAGCCACAAGAGCATTAGTGAAATCGGGAACTTATGTTGGGTTGATTATGCCTTGCTCGCAGTCGGCGTTCCAATTCGATGGGGTTGAGGTCAGGGCTCTGTGTAGGCCAGTCAAGTTCTACCACACCGATCTTGACAATCTATTTCTGTGTGGACTTCGCTTTGTGCACGGGGGCATTGTCATGCTGAAACCCGAAAGGGCCTTACCGAAACTGTTGCCACAAAGCCATATAGTGTAACTGTTAAAATAATAGTTCAACATATTTCGATATTGTAAATAGCATTATCATCAGCATACATTATTTTAATTTTATATACATATTTCATTGTTTTCATTTTATCTTTGTTACATGTAATCTTTTGGTTCAACTGTAATGCACAATCAGTATTATCAACAAAGGGAACATTTTGGGTTTCACTCTGATAAACTGTAGAAAGAATATGTTAATTTAGCAGAATTGTTCATTAAAAAGGGGACTTATTCATAAAAATGGGGCTGAGGTCAATGTTCAGACCACTAGGGGTCAGTGTTTTTAGAGAGGAGATCCAGTAGGCCTCACTCTGTAGTAGCAGGGTCTCAATGTTATCTCCTTTCCTTGGTAGAGTAACATGCTCAATACCTGTGTATTTGAGGGCGGAGATAGGATGGTTAGCTTCAAAAAAGTGATCTGCTACTGGATAGTCAGTGTTCTTACACCTGATTGAGCTGTGGTGTTCATCTATGCATTGTTTTAATTGTCTTTTAGTTTGTCTTACGTAGGCTTTCCCTCATGGACAGGTGATTACTCCCTTTGTCTTGCATGAGAACACCCCTAACAAAGATTTTTCTGCCTGTGTGGGGGTGTCTAAAAATAAATATTTTTGGAGTGCTGTTGAACGGCATATGAGCCACATTTGTAGGTCCCAAGAGTGTCTAAGTGGGCTCGGAGCAGGTCAGATCTCACTAGGCTGTCCCCAATATTGCGGCCATGCTTGTACCCGTGGGGGTTCCTTGAATAGGTGTGCAATTTTTTTGTCTGATTGCAGAATATGCCAATGCTTTTTCAGGTTTTCTTTTATCTAAACACTTGGTGATACTTAGACCAAAAGACTGTTGCGTTTGTTTTTCTTCTTTGGTTTAGTTTTTAGAAATTCCTCTCTTGGTTTTTGGGATATTGTCATCATTGCATCATCAAGAGTTTTGTCCTTGTACCCTCTCATTTCAAATTTGTCTGTCATTTTCTTATTATTGTTGTCAAAATTTTACTGTTGAGGGGCCTCCCGAGTGGCGCAGTGGTCTATGGCACTGCATCGCAGAGCTAGCTGTGCCACTAGAGATTCTGGGTTCGAGTCCAGGCTCTGTCATAGCCAGCCGTGACTGGGAGACCCATGGGGCGGTGCACAATTGGGCCAGCACAATAAGCATCATCATTATTTTTATAGTCCTTCTATGGAAGAGATATATAGATGATATCTTTTGTGCTCTGGGAAGGATTCATTCTAAATTAATTCCAAACGCGGGTAAATGAGATCACTGAATATCTCAATTGTGCCCTGCAGATTGATAAGAGAAAAATAAACTATCTGGATCATCAAAGATGATGCATTACATCATGTACGGGAGTTGCAGCGATGAGACAAGACTAACTAAAAATGAGGATACCCACAGACCGCAACACCCTGCTACGCGCAGACAGTATGCATCCCCTTCCCATGAAGAATGGTTTACCATATAGCCAGTTGTGCAGGATTAAAACACATCTTTGGCCAACAGTCAGATTTTATTTTTACATTTTTTCCTCCTATTTCGTGGTATCCTCATTTTTAGTTACAGTCTTGTCTCATCCCTGCAACTCCCGTACAATGCCCGCTTAACCCAGAAGCCAGCCGCACCAATGTGTCGGGGGAAACACCGTACACCTGGCAACTGTGTCGGCATGCACTGCGCCCGGTCCGCCACAGGAGTCGCTAGTGCGCGATGGGCCAAGTACATCCCTGCCGGCCAAACCCTCCCCTAACCCGGACGACGCTGGGTCAATTGTGCGCCGCCCCATGGGTCTCCCGGTTGCGGCCGGCTGCAACAGAGCCTGGTCTCGAACCAGGATCTCTAGTGGACTCTATTTATTTTTTTATAGCCGACAATATTAAGTTACTAAAATTCACAGTTGCATTGCAGCCTTGGTAACAATGTAAAAAAAAAAAAAGATAATTCTATATTTTGACTACTGAATTAACTGCACCTTCACATTAACTAAACTACTAGTTACTTTCAGTTGTTTGAATGAATGTGATTCTCTTTGTTTATTCTAACTGTCACAAACAATAGCCTAAAGAATTAATCTGTGGTGTTGTCACTTGGTGCTCTATAAAGTGTGTCAGCTGTGTTATTTCCTTGTTTTATCACCGCTTCCAGAAAATCTGCTGGGTGTGCAATGGAGCTGGTAACCGTAGTAGTGGTGATCGATGCCATCATTGCCAAGGGAGGGGAAGGGTCAAGTAAGTATGTTATGCACTCTATTTATCAGCTTTTAAACACAGGTAATTAAAAATAGATATATTTGGGGAAATACATTTCTGGAGGAAAGGAAACTCCACAGAGAATCATAATTGCTTACTTAGCAAATGTGTGTAGCGTACAGTGTTTGTATTTCAGTCATTTCCCTATGGCCTCTCAGGGACTTGGGTGGTGTGGTTGACATGTTATTTATCTCATCAGTTGCAGCCATTGTCATGGTCAAGGGTCAAGGGAGTGTGAGACCTGTAAAGGCAAACGACAGCTTTTGGTCTTCATCAACCTCAAGGTTATATGGTGAGTGAGTGCTGGTGTTAGCTCAGCATTTTTCAACTGAATAACAGTATGTGTCATACATTAGATGCACTAGATCCAGTAGATCTCTGCTTCCTTTGTATGATTAACTAGAAGATTTGTTTATTGCTTATCTTCAACTTTGACTTAATTTCCTCTATTTCTGTATCCCCATTTACTAGGACTAATAATCTTGACGACTACATTGTGGAACAGTCGAGTGGTTTGCATGTGGTCAACCTGAGCAAGGTGTCCGGGCAGGAAATGTTTAGGGACGCTCAGTACATGGTAAAAAAAAAGTCATATTTTTATGGGAATATGACATCAGTCTGCATGAAATGAAGATATTTGGTGATGTACGTGAGACAATGGGTTTTTCCTATCAGTTTTTACCGTCTGTCGTGTAGGTTTACCCAGTGATGGGGTTCCCAGACCCTAATGTGGTGCGTGCTGCAGAGCGTTTAGTGAGGGAGCACCAAGCCAGGTTCTCTCAGACCTCACGCATTCTACAACAGGTACATACATTTTTTCCCCTACCTCATGATTCAAATAACAACAACTCCTTCTTTACATGAAGTATCTTATTATGCTGGAAGATTGTTTGTGCATTTGCTTGTTCTAAGTTGAAAAGGTTTGTCATGGTATTTGGCTTATTTTAATAACAGAATCCTCTCTCACACTCTCTCCCTCTGCAGCGCCAGACCATTGAGTTGATTCCTATCACCAAGGTGACCTACAAATGGAAGGGAGACTCACACATTTACTTTGTCTATGGGAATGAGTTCAAAGTCAGCGCTGATAACTACCCAGCTACCTGTTGCTGCACAGTAATGTAACCCAGATTTGCTTCAGAGGAAGACCTTGCTTTGATTATATTGAATATGGCTCTGTGTTCTAAAGAATGTGATTATAAATGAGTTTATGGTTGGCAGACTGTCTATCAGGCAATTTGCTATATCATTAAACAAATGCATGAATATTTGTATTTTCTACTTGCAAACAAACACACTTTTTGTGAACTAGACATGGATGTAATACAATTTCCACTGGAGTCATTGGGGACCACACAGGCCCTAGGATGAACCTACTCGGCACACACACTGGTTGAATCAATGTTGTTTCCACATATTTTCAATGAAATTGAACCAACGTGGAATAAACATTGAATTGACGTCTGTGCCCAGTGGGAAAAAGTGAAGATGGAAGGCTGGCTGTAATGTATAATGTACTGAAACCTATGCACCTAACCTATGCGATAGTTCTGTCATTTGTGAACATGTCTGCTAATTTGTACTCTTTTTTTATGATTGTATACAACAACTATCTGTGTGATTGATGTTCAATGGATGGCTGAATATCATTTCCATTGTATGTTATACTATTTTCTTATAGATATATCACCTTACAAAACAGAAATATGAACATTGATACAATTTAATGAAATAACCACATTTGGGGAATAACCGGACATATCTTGAGGGTGTTTTCTAATCCATTAATATTTGTTGAATAAATAAAGGATTTCATACTGTGTTTTGTGATTATCAAATCTTGGTTTATCTCGGCCCTGTTTGCGTCATAAAAAATCGACAGTCGGCGCTAAACTTTGACGTGTAAACGGTCGTCACTGGTTAGCACAGCCACAAAGGCATAAACCCCGCCTCTTTCCCCCCCTTTTTATAAACAATTTCTCTTAAAATCTTACTTTAAACCTAACCTTAACCACACTACAAACCTTATGTATAACCCTTAAATTAAATTAAGACCAAAAAGCAACAAAAGAAAGTATGCATTTTTACTATACATCCAATTTTGACTTTGTGGCTGTAGTAACTCGTGACAACCGTGTAGAACGTGTTCGCCATAATAAACCCCGAACAAGGCTGTGCTAAAACAAGTGATAAGGTGGCTGTGCGAAGCTGCAGTTTGTATTGTTTTTAACAATACAGGTCTAGCTAGCAAGTGTATGTCGGGATTTTAAAAAGTATTTTTTTTGTGGAAGGAATAAGGAAAGCGAGGGAAAATTGAGCATATCAAGGTACGCATTCGCATAACATGCTAATAATGTTTTCGCTAGCTAGCTAGCGTTAGTTAGCCAACAATGCTGTCTCGCACATTAATAACTGTCTACTCTGGGCGGTCTTGTAGCTAGCTCGTGTGCACAATCAATGCAAACAGCTGTTTCTGAACACTGAACTAAGTGTAACTTAGCTTCAACAGATTTTCCAACGTTGTAACTCTATATAGCGAATATCCGTAGTTAGCTATCTAGCTGGTACATTTAGCTAAACGGGGTATTTCACACCTGCAGAGTTTATCTAAGAAATAAGTTAGCTATCGAGGTACCGATGACTGTGTTTTGTCATCCTGGTGTACAGTAGCTAGCTAACGTTTAGCTATATATTCCAGAGACAGTAACGGTAGCAAGCTGACGTTATTAATAGGCTAACTAGTAGCTACTACACAGTAACGTTAGATAGCTAAAGCTATTGGATGGTTTCTAGCATCATGACCAAATCACCTGTTGACCGTTGGAGTCTCTAGGGACCTATGCAACTGTCTAACTGGATCTGTTCTGAACTGAAGCCCAAAGAAAAGTCCCCTTTGAGTCACTGGTTGCAACTGGAGAGGAAGTCGTGGTTTGTGTTTGTGAGCATAGATAGATCATGCATGAAATATATTTTATTTCAGGAGCAGGCCAAATAAGTAAGCTAGTGTTAGTGACTATCACTATCCGTCAGTTGCCTGTCATTGTAAATGTTGATATGGGCTAGATTGTTTTCCTACCACTTTTCTGTCAACATTCAATGCTTCCATCTTGCTTGCACCAATCCAGTGTTTTGCACATTCTTTCATCATGTGTATTAGGCCACACCATGGCGTCGGCATCTGCCAGCGTGGATTCCAAGGCAGAGCTGACCGCTCTGCTGGAGCATTGGTTGGAGAAGTGGGAGGGGGAGCAGCAGGCTAGCACACCAGACCTGGTTAACATCCTCACCAAGTGAGTGTCTGTGTAATAGAGGAGGATAATGTTTTGTAACACCAGTGGATATTATGGGAAGTTTCAACAACAACAAAAATGCACTTACTTTATTCAGAGCACATTACTTGCAGGGATGGATGGAAGTTTGTTTTAAAGTCTCTGGACATTTAGGAATATGTTGTCTATTTTGAATATATCATGGGTTTTATTTTCCTCTCAGGATCTCAGAGCTGGTGGAGAGGGAGACTGAGGAATATCACAAAGCTGATCCTGATCCTTTTGATGACAGGCACCCTGGTAAGATGTTTTATTTATGTTGTGTGTAGTCATAGCTATATAATTAACTATAGTTAGCAAAAGTGATAGTTGTTGACATTTTGTAGATTCTTAATTCTCCCCACCTTTTGCCACTTAGGGAGAGCTGATCCAGAATGCGTCTTGGGTCACCTGCTTAAGATCCTGTTCAAAGATGATGATTTCATGAATGCGGTAAGAATGGAAAACAATTATACTTACTTAGTATTATTTGTAAATTGATGATCTGGTGAGTGCATGCTATTTCAACTCCTGACTTTTTCCAGCTGGTGAATAGCTATGTGATGACCAGCAGAGAGCTCACCCTTAACACAGCAGCCTGTCGTTTGCTGCAGAACATCATGCCTGGGTTGGAGACCGCTGTGGTCTTTCAGGAGAAGGTATGCTACAACCTGCTTCTGTGGAGATGCACTTAAACATCTTTATAGATTTAGTTAGCTAGAATATGCAACTTGTTCAATAATCATGATGTTGTGTTTGTGACAGGAGGGCATAGTGGAGAGGCTGTTTAAATGGGCCCAGGAGGCTGAGCAACCCCTGATGATATATGCTACGGGCCTGCTGGCTGGAGCCATGGAGAACCAGGACATCGCTGCCAACTACAGGGAGGAGAACTCAGTCCTGGTCAGTGCCCAAACCCTATTATGAGGTGTTTTTATTAAGCCCCTGAGAAGGTTTAACTTCTTATGGCTGAGATCCCGTTAACGGGATCGACATGACAACAGCCAGTGAAAGTGCAGGGCGCCAAATTCAAACAACAGAAATCTCATAATTAAAATTCCTCAAACATACAAGTATTTTACACCATTTTAAAGATTAACTTGTTGTAAATCCAGCCACAGTGTCCGATTTCAAAAAAGCTTTACGCTGAAAGCACACCAAACGATTGTTAGGTCAGAGCCTAGTCACAAAAATACAGCCATTTTCCAGCCAAAGAGAGGAGTCACAAAAAGCAGAAATGGAGATAAAATTAATCACTAACCTTTGATGATCTTCATCAGATGACAGTCATAGGGCTTCATGTTACACAATACATGTAGGTTTTGTTCGATTAAGTTCATATTTATATCCAAAAATCTTAGTTTACATTGGCGCGTTATGTTCAGTAATGTTTTGCCTCCAAAACATCCGGTGATCTTGCAGAGAGCCACATTAATTTATAGAAATACTCATAATAAACATTGATAAAAGATACAAGTATTATACATGGAACTTTACATAAATTTCTCCTTAATGCAACCGCTGTGTCAGATTTTCAAAAACTTTACGGAAAAAGCACACCATGCTATAATCTGAGTACAGCGCTCAGAGCCCAAACAAGCCATACAGATATCCGCCATGTTGTGGAGTCAACAGAAGCCAGAATTAGTATTATAAATATTCACTTACCTTTGATCTTCATCAGAATGCACTCCCAGGAATCCCAGTTCCACAATAAATGTTTGTTTTGTTCGATAACGTCCATAATTTGTCCAAATACCTCCTTTTTGTTCGCGCGTTTAGTACAGTAATCCAAATGCGCAGGCACTAGGTCCTGACAAAGTTTTTAAAATTCCATTACAGTTCGTAGAAACATGTCAAAAGATGTATAGAATCAATCTTTAGGATGTTTTTAACATAAATCTTCAATAATGTTTCAACTGGAGAATTCCTTTGTCTTCAGAAATGCGATGGAACGCAGGTTGCTCTCACGGGAGTGCGCGTGGTCAGCTCATGCCAGACACCTGACTCAAAGAGCTCTCCTTCCCTCATTCTTCACAGTAGAAGCATCAAACAAGGTTCTAAAGACTCTTGACATCTAGTGGAAGCCTTAGGAAGTGCAATATGACCCCAAAGACACTGTATATTGGATAGGCAAATCTACAAACCTCKGATTTCCTACTTCCTGTTTTTATTTTTTTCTCTGGTTTTTGCCAGCCATATGAGTTCTGTTATACTCACAGACATCATTCAAACAGTTTTAGAAACTTCAGTGTTTTCTAAACAAATCTACTAATAATATGCATATCTTAGCTTCTGGGACTGTGTAGCAGGCAGTTTACTCTGTGCACCTCCTTATTCATCCAAGCTACTCAATACTGCCCCCAGCCATAAGAAGTTAACAACATGAATGTAAGATCTTGTATAAATACTGCAATGTGGGTTCAATTTAATTTTACCATGTGTTGCCACATGTGGGCGCCATGGTGTCCATCAGTATCTGTGAAGGACGCTATGCATCTCTCTCTCGCTCTCTCAGGTGCCTCTAATGCTGCAGCGGCTACGTGAGCTGCAGGCCAAGGACACTGAGAACAGGAAGGAGTTTAAACGGCCCAGTCCCAGGAAGGCCCTGGGGGAACCTCTCCTTCCTCTGGATGAGGAGACTGTCGACGGAGGTTTCGAGGACACCCCGTTCTCCTCTGGGAATAACAGCACGGAGAGGGTGGAGAAGGGACCAGAGGAGGGCAGAGAGGAGAACCCCTTCCCCCCAGGGAATAACAGAACAGAGATGGGACCAGAGGAGGACATAGAGGAGAACCCCTTCCCCAGCAATGAGTCTGACAACTCTTCCCACAAGACCAGCAGCTGCACCAGCTCGTCCATCAAAGGCCAGATGAAACCCGTGTCTGCCCCGCAGTCTCTGTCCCACCGGGACTTCCTAGACAGCAGGGCGGAGGGCAGCAGTCACCTCAAGAGGAGGGCGGAGAGGGAGAATGGACGGAAGGTAAAACAGAAGCTGAACTTCTCCCTGCCGGAGCCGGAGAGGAACTTCAGCGAGCTGTCCAACAGCAGCTGGTCTGAGATGAGCCCCTGGGTGATTGGGAACAACTATCACCTTTACCCTCTGACCCCGGAGATGGAGCAGAGGCTCATCCTACAGTACCTCACCCCTCTGGGGGAGTACCAGGAGGTTAGTGTCTGCTACATAAACCTACCAGCAGATGTCAGTCTTGTCAAACTCTATTATAAGAGCTAGTACTGTACTCGTTGAAGACATTATGCCATAAATAACTGTAGACTGCTAGACAGACGAGTAGTACTCTGCATAACTGATTCATTTCTCTGTATTATTTTCTGTCTTTCAGCTGTTGGCTGTCTTCATGCAGATGGGAGCCTGTGAGCTGCTCATCCATTACATGGACCTGAAGCAGACCAACGATGTACAGCTCACCTTTGAGGCTCTCAAGGTAACCTTGCTACAACTAGGGCTGTTGCGGTGACCGTATTACCGGCGGTCACGAGTCACGAAGGCAGCCAATTTCCACGTGACCGTTTAGTCACGCTAATTAGGCTTTTCCAAGCTCAGATGCTGCTGGTCATTAGTAGCCTACCAAACGTGCTAACTGCCTGGTACTCAGCACTATATTGTCCCTCTAATCACTCTGACATTAATGCAAATGTTATTGAAAATCGAATCAAACACTTCATGAGAGCCCATGAGCTAATGTTGCACAACATTTCTATAGGCTATGCAATTGCATGAGAAAACAGAGTGATCCTCTTTTTAAGAGGCCATCACATCAGCTTTCTATAGGCTAGGCCTACTATATTTATTTCTCAACTTTCCTAATATTAAGCACATTGCTCAACCATACAACAGGAGTATAGCTTTAACTGACTGGCATGAAAATTAATCACTGGAAAAGCATCCTCCATTCTCTATTTAAGTGCATAGATTACATGTATGTTTTCCTCTGGCCATTTTTCAAGACAGTTGCGTGATAATGGTCCATTCTAAATCAATATAAATTTCACGCATACAGTACCAATCAAAAGTTTGGACACACCTACTCATTCCAGGGTTTTTCTTTATCTTTACTATTTTTACATTATAGAATAATAGTGAAGACATCAAAATTAGGAAATAACACCTGGAATCATGTAGTAACCAAAAGTGTTAAACAAATCAAAATATATTTGAGATTCTTCAAAGTAGCCACCCTTTGCCTTGACAGCTTTGCAGTCTCTTGGCATTCTCTCAACCAGCTTCATGATGTAGTCACCTGGAATGCATTTCAATGAACCTGTTTGGGATACGGGGCAGCATTTTCACGTTCGGATGAGAAGCGTGCCCAGAGTAAACTTCCTGCTACTCAGGCCCAGAAGCTAATATATGCATATTATTAGTAGATTTGGATAGAAAACATTCTGAAGTTTCTAAAACTGTTTGAATGATGTCTGTGAGTATAACAGAACTCATATGGCAGGCGAAAACCTGAGAAAAATCCAACCAGGAAGTGGGAAATCTGAGGTTTGTAGTCTTTCAACTCATTGCCTTTCTAATATACAGTGTAAATGGGGTCATATTGCACTTCCTAAGGATTCCACTAGATGTCAACAGTCTTTATGACCTTGTTTGAGGCTTCTACTGTGAAGGGGGAGAGAATGAGAGCTGTTTCAACCAGGTGTCTGGCAGAATGCCATGAGCTGGTCACGCGTGTGTCCGTGAGAGCGACCTGCGTTCCGTTGCATTTCTAAAGACAAAGGAATTGTCCGGTTACAACATTATTGAAGATTTATGTTAAAAACAGCCTAAAGATTGATTCTATACATCGTTTGACATGTTTTTACGAACTGTAATATAACTTTTTGGACTTTTCGTCTGAACTTTCGCCTGGACTTGCCCGCGCCTCGTGAGTTTGGATTTGTGAACTAAACGCGCTAACAAAAATGAGGTATTTTGACATAAATTATGGACTTTATCGAACAAAACAAAAATGTATTGTGGAACTGGGATTCCTGGGAGTGCATTCTGATGAAGATCAAAGGTAAGTGAATATTTATAATGCTATTTCTGATTTCTGTTGACTCCACAACATGGCGGATATCTGAATGGCTTGTTTTTGTGTCTGAGCGCCGTACTCAGATTATTGCATGGTGTGCTTTTTTCATAAAACTTTTTTGAAATCTGACACAGCGGTTGCATTAAGGAGAAGTATATCTTTAATTCTGTGCATAACACTTGTATCTTTTATCAAAGTTTATGATGAGTATTTCTGTAAATTGATGTGGCTCTCTGCAAATTCGCCGGATGTTTTCGAGGCACAACATTACTGAACATAACGTGCCAATGTAACCTGAGATTTTTTGATATAAATATGAACTTAATCGAACAAAACATACATGTATTGTATAACATGAAGTCCTATTAGTGCCATCTGATGAAGATCATCAAAGGTTAGTGATTCATTTTATCTCTTTCTGCTTTTTGTGACTCCTCTCTTTGGCTGGAAAATGGCTGTGTGTGTTTTTGTGACTAGGCTCTGACCTAACATAATTATATGGGTGTGCTTTCGCTGTAAAGACTTTTTGAAATCTGACACGATGGGTAGATTAACAAGAAGTAAAGCTTTAATTTGGTGTATTGCACAAAAATATATATTTGAATTTCACGCTCTGCCTTTTCAGCGGATGTTGTCGCCGTAAGAAGTTAACAGGTGTGCCTTGTTAATTTGTTGAATTTCAGTTGTGTTGTGACATGGTAGGGGTGGTATACAGAAGATGGCCCTATTTGGTAAAGGAACAAGTAATTAATATGGCAAGAACTCCTCAAATAAGCGAAATGACTGTCCATCATTTCTTTAAGACATGAAGGCCAGTTAATCTGGAACATTTTGAAGAACTTTTAAAGTTTCTTCAAGTGCAGTCACAAAAACTTTCAAGCGCTATGATGAAACTGGCTTTCATGAGGACCGCCACAGGAAAGGAAGACCCAGAGTTACCTCTGCTGCAGAGGATAAGTTCATTAGAGTTAACTGCACCTCAGATTGCAGCCCAAATAAATGCTTCACAGAGTTCAAGTAACAGACACATCTCAACATCAACTTTTCAGAGGAGACTGCGTGAAATCAGGCCTTTATGGTCGAATTGCTGCAAAGAAACCACTACTAATGGGCACCAATAAGAAGAGACTTGCTTAGGCCAAGAAACACGAACAATGGACTTTAGACCAGTGGAAATCTGTCCTTTGGTCTGATGAGTACAAATGTGAGATTTTTGGTTCCAACCGCCGTGCCTTTGTGGCCTCCACAATCACCTCAACCAAATTGAGATGGTTTGGGATGAGTTGGACCGCAGAGTGAAGGAAAAGCAGAAAAGTGCTCAGCATATGTGGGAACTTCTTCAACACTGTTGTAAAAGCATTACAGGTGAAGCTGGTTGAGAGAATACCAAGAGTGTGCAAAGGTGTCATCAAGGCAAAGGGTGACTACTTTGAAGAATCTCAAATATATAAAACATATTTTGATTTGTTAAATTTTTTGGGGCTGCTACATGATTCCACGTTTCATAGTTTTGATGTCTTCTATTATTCTTCAATGTAAAAATAAAGAAAAACCCATGAATGAATAGGTGTGTACAAACTTTTGACTGATATTGTATATTTTTTTGTAATGTAATGACATGATGAAATCATGAATAGTCTGATGGGTTGTGAATTATATATTATCACTTGTGAATGATGCCCAGCATAGTCGCACACCTCATGTAACCTAGCCCAAAGGCCTATATGTTATAATAAGGTTTGTATCACAACTAAAGTGGCCAAATAACTTCTTAAATTAAGCACATTCATCTGCTTTACAAGGGGTTTAGAGCTTAACTGGCATACATAAGCAACGTGTGAGTTTCAGTAACACTGAAACATGCATGAGAGCATCAGCTGTTCCGGACGACTGTGATCATGCTCTCCGTAGCCGATGTGAGTAAGACGGATTACCAGGGCGTGTACTCAGAGCATGCGCTGGCCAAGTGTCTACACTGACATTTTCAACCTGTCCCTGACTGATTCTGTAATACCAACATGTTTCAAGCAGACCACCATAGTCCCTGTGCCTAAGAACACCAAGGGAACATGCCTAAATGACTACTGTCATGAAGTGCTTTGAAAGGCTGGTCATGGCTAACATCAACACCATTATCCCAGAAACCCTAGACCCACTCCTATTTGCAAATTGCCCAAACAGATCCACAGATGATGCAATCTCCTAATGCACTCAACATAGGCATTCCTTTTGTCTAGGTGGGAAAGGACAATGTGAGAATGCTATTCATTGACTTACAGCTCAGTGTTCAACACCATAGTGCCCTCAAAGCTCATCACGAAGCACCTAAACACCTCCCTCTGCAATTGGATCCTGGACTTCCTGACGGGCTGCCACCAGGTGGTAAGGGTAGGTAACAACATATCCGCCACGCTGATCATCAACACAGGGGCCCCTCAGTGGTGCGTACTCAGTCCCCTCCTGTTCTCCCTGTTCACTCATTACTGCATGGCCAGGAACAACTCCAACACCAAGTTTGCTGACGACACAACAGTGGTAGGCCTGGTCACTGACAACGATGAGACAGCCTATAGGCGGGAGTTCAGAGACCTGGCCGTGAGGTGCCAGGACAACAATCTCTCCCTCAACGTGATCAAGACAAAGATGATTGTGGACTACAGGACAAGGAGGACCGAGCACGCCCCCATTCTCATCGACAGGGCTGTAGTGGAGCAGGTTGAGAGCTTCAAGTTCCTTGGTGTCCACATCACCAACAAACTATCATGGTCCAAACACACCAAGACAGTCGTGAAGAGGGCACGACAAAACCTATTCCCCCTCAGGAGACTGAAAAGATTTGGCATGGGTTCTCAGATCCTCAAAAGGTTCTACAGCTGTACCATCTAGAGCATCTTGACTGGTTGCATGTGTTGAACACTGCCGGGTATGGCAACTGCCTGGCCTCCGACCGCAAGGCACTACAAGTTTCCTGCCATCCAGGACCTCTATACCAGGCGGTGTCAGAGTTAGGCCCTAAAAATTGTCAGAGTCCAGCCACCCTAGCCATAGACTGTTCTCTCTGCTACCGCACGGCAAGCGGTACTGGAGCGCTAAGTCAAGGTCCAAAAGGCGTCTCAACAGCTTCTACCCAGAAGGCATAAGACTCCTGGACAGCTATTCAAAGGGCTTCCCAGACCCCTCTTTTACGCTGCTGCTACTCTGTTTATTATCTATGCATAGTCACTTTAACTCTACCTAACCTACATGTACATATTACCTCTAACCGGTGCCGGTACCCCCTGTATATAGCCTCGGTATAGTTTATTTTTTTACTGCTGCGGTTTAATTAATTGATTTAATTGTTACTTTTTATTTAATCTTTTTTACTTAAATGTTTTTCTTAACTCCGTTGTTGGGGCTTGTAAGCATTTCACTGTAAAGTCAACACTATTATCAACACCAATAACTGTTGTATTCGGTGCATGTGACAAATAAAATTAGATTTATTTCAAGTTTTGGGAAGATAATATTCACCATAAATTCARTTCTATAATAAAGCATTACATGGATAATCGCATTTGCGGTCACTTTTGATTATGGTCTTTCCAGCTAATGGAAGAGTCCAGTTTATGGCCTACTGCCATGTGCGCATTGCTGCGAAGAAATAGCCTAATAGTTTAACATTTTACGCTAAACGTTCTAATCTGTTGTCAGCCACATTGTGTAAATGTTTTTTTGATGCTAGTGGTTGTTTTAATTTGGGATCTATTGCGTCCCACAACTGTCCCAGACTATTTGGAATATTTATTTATCGCACAGAATAGAACAAGTCGACTTTTGTGCTATGGGATAGATTGCTTTTGCTGTTAGGCCTACTGATCTTGTTGGCTGACGAAAAGTACATGTGGACCGTAACTTTAAATCTTCAATATGCACCTCGGAATTGGAGAAGGACATTCGCAGTTGTGTCCCGGATGTGTCGGTCTTCGCTTGTAGTCTGAGAAAGACCTTGATCACGTGATAGAGTGCGCAGCTCTCAGGGAGAAGGCATGGATTTTTTTAGGGTGAATTACAGCCAGAAAGGGAATGCCACCGTGAAATTCGAGGCATTATCAAGTTCTTGTCAAATTGTAAATGAGAGACTAATGAATATTGTACAGCCTGCGCAAAAAAAACAAAGCAGAGCAAATGCCTTTTCAAGCAACTTTTTTCAAATCATCATTAGTTGCATCATGCAGCCTTAAAATCAATTAAAAATCAAAACATATAGCCCAACGTTTGTAGAACAACTAAAGTTACATTAATAACTCTAAATTAAGCAGATAGGAGTACCTATTTCTTTGTTAACCACAGAATGTGCACACTCCTTCAAATTGTTTGCTGAAATATTTCTGTTTTATTCAGCTTTGTTCAATTGTATTCTTTATGCTATAAAATAATGCCATGGAATTCTAAGCAAATCTTGTCTGCTAAATTAACTAGTAGCCAGATCAGGATCTAACATAAGGACAACTCAAAGTATGCTATTCTGTTCTTCTGAAATAGATTACATTTTCTTCATGTCATGCTTCTTTAGACCTGTCTAAAATAAATAATGAATTTATTTTGAAGGTGTAGGCTGTATTACATGGATTTATTAGACTTTCTATAATGTAGCTGTGCAGTTGAAGTCGGAAGTTTACATACACTTAGGTTGGAGTCATTAACTCGTTTTTTAACCACTCCACAAATTTCTTGTTCATAAACTATAGTTTTGTCAAGTCGGTTAGGACATCTACTTTGTGCATGACACAAGAAATGTTGCCAACAATTTTTTGCAGAGATTATTTCACTTATAATTCACTGTATCACAATTCCAGTGGGTCAGAAGGTTTACATACACTAAGTTGACTGTGCCTTTAAAGAGCTTGGTAAATTCCAGAAAATGATGTCATGGCTTCAGAAGCTTCTGATTAGGCTAATTGACATCATTTGAATCAATTGAAGGTGTACCTGTGGATGTATTTCAAGGCCTACCTTCAAACTCAGCGCCTCTTTGCTTGGCGTCATGGGATAATCAAAAGAAATCAGCCAAGACCTCAGAAGAAAAATGGTAGACCTCCACAAGGCTGGTTCATCCTTGGGAGCAATTTCCAAATGCCTGAAGGTACCACGTTCATCTGTACAAAAATAGTACGCAAGTATAAACACCATGGGACCACGCAGCCGTCATACCGCTCAGGAAGGAGACGCGTTCTGTCTCCTAGAGATGAACGTACTTTGGTGCAAAAAGTGCAAATCAATCCCAGAATAACAGCAAAGGACCTTGTGAAGATGCTGGAGGAAGCAGGTACAAAAGTATCTATATCCACAGTAAAACGAGTCCTATATCGACATAACCTGAAAGGCCTCTCAGCAAGGAAGCACTGCTCCAAAACCGCCATAAAGCCAGACTACGGTTTGCAACTGCACATGGGGACAAAGATTGTACTTTTGAGAGATATGTCCTCTGGTCTGATGAAACATCGTAATGCTTGGAGGAAAAAGGGGGAGGCTTGCAAGCCGAAGAACACCATTCCAACCGTGAAGCACAGGGTGGCGGCATCATGTTGTGGGGGTGCTTTGCTGCAGGAGGGTTGGGGCACTTCACAAAATAGATGGCATCATGAGGTAGGGCAATTATGTGGATATATTGAAGCAACATCTCAAGACATCAGTCAGGAAGTGAAAGCTTGGTCACAAATGTGTCTTCCAAATGGACAATGACCCCAAGCATACTTCCAAAATTGTGGCAAAATGGCTTAAGGACAGCAAAGTCAATGTATTGGAGTGGTCATCACAAAGCCCTGACCTCAATCGTATAGAAAATTTGTGGGCAGAACTGAAAAAGCGTGTGCGAGCAAGGAGGCCTACAAACCTGACTCAGTTACACCAGCTCTGTCAGGAGGAATGGGCCAACATTCACCCAACTTATTGTGGGAAGCTTGTGGAAGGCTACCCAAAATGTTTGACCCAAGTTAAACAATTTAAAGACAATGCTACCAAGTACTAATTGAGTGTATGTAAACCTCTGACCCACTGGGAATGTGATGAAAGAAATAAAAGCTGAAATAAATCCTTCTCTCTACTACTCTGACATTTCACATTCTTACAATAAAGTGGTGATCCTAACTGACCTAAGACAGGGAATTCTTACTAGGATTTAATGTCAGGAATTGTGAAACTGAGTTTTTAAATGTATTTGGCTAAGGTGTATGTAAACTTCCGACTTCAACTGTAGATGTGTGGAAGCCAGGAGATGCTGAATGTTTGTTAATTAACGGTCAATCACCGTGAGACCCAACAGTTATTTGCTTGACAGTCACTGGCTGARGAAATTTCGTGACTGCCACAGCCCTAGCTGTAACTGACTTAGAATGCGTCTCAATTGTTTAAAGAAGAGCATCCCAGCTTTATCCTAGGATTCCCGTTCTCTACCTGTAGTACCTGGCCTCCCTGCTCCTGCATAAGAAGTTTGCAGCCCAGTTTGTGGCCCATGGAGGAGTTCAGAAGCTTCTGGAGATCCCCAAGCCTTCCATGGCTGCCACAGGGGTGTCTCTGTGCCTCTATTACCTGGCCTACAACCAGGATGCCATGGAAAGGGTAGGGGACACAAACACACACCATAAAGATTAACTGTTCCTGTGGTCTGTGGGTGTAACACAGATTTACATTGAAGTAAATTAAGTCAATACAAATTGTGTGTTCACTTCATGTGTTTCTGTTCCCCTTAGGTGTGTATGCTGCCTCACTCCATCCTGTCTGACGTGGTGAGCTACACTCTGTGGCTGTTGGAGTGTTCCCACGCCTCGGGCTGCTGCCACGCCACCATGTTCTTCTCCATCTCCTTCTCCTACCGAGCCGTGCTGGAGCTCTTCGACAGGCAGGACGGCCTCCGACGCCTTGTCAACCTGGTAGGAGGGCCTGTCTGGTTTATTCTTGCTTCTGTTTCCTCTAGCTGTCACTAGGACAGGGTTTTCTAATATTTGTATAAAATACTGTTTTGGTATTTCTGTCTCTAGATCAGTTCTCTGAATGTTCTCTGAATGCTCACTGTTGCAGTGTGTATTACACTGCTGCTTATTGTGTATAATTCTACTGTATCCAGATAAGTACGTTGGAGATCTTAAACCCTGAAGACCAGGCGGCCCTGCTGAGTGATGATCAGATCTTCTCCAGCAGACAGACAGCCAAGCACACCTGCATGGCCCTGCGCAGGTTCTTCGAGGCCCATCTGGCCATCAAGGTGGAGCAGGTCAAGCAGTCCCTGCAGAGGACTGAGGGGGGCGCTCCCATTCACCCTCAGCCCTACTACAAGGTAGGCGGAACAGGCCGTCCCATTTGAGTTGGGAGATTGAAGTGAATGTGTTCGCTCCAAATTGCCAATTTTTTTCTATAGGGATTTCTAAAGTTCCCTTTCTGAATTGGAATGGAATTGACCCCAACCCCCTGGAACCATCATCACAGATGAACCGTGGTGATGTTTTTCCTTCAGAGGTGCCTCATTGTCTTTCTGTTCCCCAGGCGTGCAGCTACACCCATGAGCAGGTGGTGGAGATGATGGAGTTCCTGATCGAGTACGGACCAGTCAGATTGTACTGGGAGCCAGCTGAGGTCTTCCACAAGCTGTCCTGTGTTCAGCTGCTACTACAGCTCATCTCCATTGCTTGTGACTGGAGGACCTACTATGGCAGGTAAGGACAGATAAGAAATGCAACCTTCCTTCTCTATTGCAAGTACAGATGAGAGGGAGAGTCCTTGTGGGAAGTTGGCAGATCGGCTGTACTGACTTCAGACGACTGCCAAGACGCTTGTTGGGGTTTGTAGAGCAAAACGGAGAACACCATTGTGTTCGTGAGTCTCATCTTTCCATAAACATAATAGTTTGTAGGCCAAACTGTTCGGATGCTACAAATGTTTTAGTGAGAATATAATTTGCTATTATTGTATTTAATTTGCCTTAAAGTGGCAATATGTAACTTTTTGGGCGACCTGACCGAATGTCTAGATCTCATTCTACTTGAAAGCAAGTCTTAAGAAGTGTTAGATCTGTTCATGTGCTCTATTTCCATGCTTCCCATTTTTGCGTGTTTTTTTACTTTCGTTTTTTATACCAGTTTCAAACAGCTGAAACAATATTTATGGTTATGGAAAATGTATTTCACAGTGGTTTAGATGGTACAATGATTCTCTACACTATACTAGCTTATTTTGTCACAAACTGAAATTAGGCGAACTGTTATAGTTTTAGCAACCAGGAAATGCCAGAGTGATTTCTGGATAGTGCAACTTCAATTTTGCTGGACCCCAGGAAGAGTAGCTGCTGCAAAACTAACCAGTGCCTTATGGTTATCCATAATTAAAATACTCTGCTTTATATTAAAATACATCTCTATTCATTAAGGAGAACATTTGTTATATCTTTTCACAATTTAAGTGAATACCCGAGTAATACTGTGTGACTAATTCCCTCCGTTTCCCTCCGTGTTGTCCCCTAGGAGTGACACAGTGCGTTATGCCCTGGACATACTGAGCATCCTGACGGTGATCCCTAAGACCCAGCTGCTGATGGCTGAGTCTGTGGCTGTGCCAGATGGGGAGGGGGGTAACGCAGTCTCCACCGTGGGTACGTTACCTGTCCTGCCATGGCGTTCTATTGACACCTCCTTATCTATCCAGCAGACCAGGACTGTTTGCTTTGGGGTTTAATCTTAATGTTCAGTTGTTCCTCAGGTATGAGTGTAGTCCTGTTGGTGGCGGAGGGAGAGGTGTTTGTGAACGACGCCGAGATCCAGAAGTCTGCTCTGCAGGTGGTCATCAACTGTGTGTGCGCTCCGGACAAACGCATGTCCAGCATCGGCAAGTTCATCTCGGGCACTCCTCGTAGACGCCTGCCCCAGACCACCAAGAGCAGTGAGAGCGTGCTCAGCAAGATGTGGAACGTGGTGCAGTCCAACAACGGCATCAAGGTGAGAAAAGATTAACTTCAGAACTGTCTATTGATAGATATTACGCTGGTATGTTGTTGGGTGCTACTGGTCTCTGATTTCTCTCTATTTATTAATGGTTTGGGTTACATTTATGATTTCTCAATACTGTTATTATGCACTCGTAACCATAGCTAGTTCTTCTGCCATCTCCCTGTAGGTGCTCCTGTCCCTGCTGACGGTGAAGATGCCCATCACAGATGCAGATCAAATCCGTGCCCTGGCCTGTAAGGCTCTGGTGGGTCTGTCCCGCTCCAGCTCAGTCAGACAGATTATCAGCAAGCTGCCTCTCTTCAGCAGTGGACACATCCAGCAGCTCATGAAGGAGCCTGTGCTCCAAGACAAACGCAGCGAACACGTCAAGTTCTGTAAGTTTGCGGCAGAGCTCATCAAGCGAGTGTCTGGTAAACCCCTCATGATAGGGACGGATGTCTCCCTGGCCTGGCTGCAGAGGGCTAATGTGGTGGCCCAGTCCAGGATCTCCTTCCCTGAGAAGGAGCTACTGCTGTTGATCCGGAACCACCTGGTGGCCAAAGGCCTGCATGACACGGCCACTACACTCACCAAGGAGGCCGACCTCCCCATGGCCATCCTCCCCCACCCATCTTCCTCAGCTTTACTTCCTGTCGTTGTTCCCCCTCCTCCTGCCTCTCCTGCCCCTGCCCTCCCCAGGACCCCTCGGCTGGCCAATGGGGTTGCAGCGCGGTTGGCGAGCCACGGCTCTCATCCGTCCATGCCGTTGTCAGTTCAGCCCCGTCCCTCGACATCGCAACTCCTCGCACTCCCTCCGGCCGCCCCTCCCCTGTTGACCCCTCACCAAAGCAACGGTTCTCCCCTAATTGGTCGGATCGTGTTCACGCGAGAGCGCCCATCGCCGTGCCCCGTGCCTGCCAGTTGTAAGAAGCCGCGGGTGCTGAGGCAGAAGTCAGATTACGGTGCCTTCAGCCAGAGTCCAGCCATGAAGAAACAGCTGGACAGACACCTGCCCTCTCCCCCTGCCCTGGACAGCATCATCACAGAGTACCTGAGGGAGCAGCACGCGCGCTGCAAGAACCCTGTCACCACCTGCCCCCCTTTCTCCCTCTTCACCCCCCACCAGTGCCCCGAACCCAAGCAGAGGCGCCAGGCCCCAACCAACTTCACCTCCCGAAACACACGCAGGGTCGTCTACCCCAAGTATGGAGGGGTGGACGGGGGCTGCTTCGACAGACACCTCATCTTTAGCAGGTATGGTTGGTTCCTAATACACTGGGGACTCAAAGTCCTCGTCATTGTCTTTTAAATGGGTTTTTAGATTGACTTCTCTGGGTAACATGTTCCCCTTTCCCCCCAAGTTTTTCTGGGTAACATGTTCCCCTTTCCCCCAGGTTTCTCTGGATAACATGTTCCCCTTTCCCCCAGGTTTCTCTGGATAACATGTTCCCCTTTCCCCCAGGTTTCTCTGGGATATCATGTCCCCTTTCCCCCAGGTTTCTCTGGATAACATGTTCCCCTTTCCCCCAGGTTTCGTCCCATGTCTGTGTTCAGGGAGGCAGATGAGGATGAGAGTGGGTTCATGTGTTGTGCCTTCTCTGCCCGTGAGCGGTTCCTGATGCTGGGGACGTGTACGGGCCAGCTCAAACTCTACAATGTGTTCACAGGCCAGGAGGAGGCGAGCTACAGCTGCCACAGCTCTGCCATCACACACCTAGAGCCATCACGGGTTAGTGGGGACATTTACAAATCTACATGTCTTGTGGATATCTAAAACATGAGTTTTTTTGTGAAACTTTTATTGTCTTTTTTGTCATCAGGATGGCTCTCTGTTGTTGACGTCGGCATCATGGAGTTATCCTCTGTCTGCACTGTGGGGCATGAAGTCGGTGTTCATCATGAAGTAAGTGTGACACAGGAGACTGACCATGTCAGATCAATACAGTTGGTTATTTCTTCAAATGGGGATGACTGCTTTACCCATTCCATTTCTATGGTTAATTCTACTGGTTGTGTGTCTATGGTGCTCCCTGCCCAATGGTCCAGCTGCTCAGTGCCAGCAGAGCATGGAACTGCTGAAAGAGGCTGACACATTCGTTAATTATACACACTAACTGAACTGACTTAGTAGGGCTGGGAATTGCCAGGGACCTCGCAATACAATACTCTCACGATACTTAGGTGCTTATACGATATGAATTGCGACTCTCACCATTCAATACTGTAATATTTATTGCGATTTGATGTTCCGAACACTGCTCACTATGTCTGCTGCAGAGAGACGAGAGAACATGAGGAAATTAGTTTTGATCAATCATGGAAATAAAATAACTGAAAACATGTCTCACTATTTAAGAAGATGGCCAACAAGCTATAGGATGAAAAATACTGGAGGGTTAGCGCAGGTACAGCCCTCTAGCGCTAGCTAACAAGTTACAAATAAAAAATAATACTTTGAGTCAAAGTATCAATATAGTATTGCAATATGTTACTTTCTATTTTTTATCACTATGTCTTAGGGCTGAAATATTCACTTCATACAATACACAGTGTAGTGGGGCTTCCTTCTGCCCTCAGTTTAACCAAAGCAACATTGGTGCATCATTACTTAACCTAAATGGCTTATTCTGTATGAGCTGAAGTCAGAGGTTGTAAGGAATATTTTCTATTTATCTCTATTTATTCTTCTTTCCAGGCATTCCTTCTTAGATGATCATTATGTGGAGTTCAGCAAACTCTCACAAGACCGAGTTATTGGCACAAAGGAACACATAGCTCACGTAAGTCTTCTTTACAAACATCTACAGGTTCAACTGAACGACCAGGTACACAAGCTTTGTTTTTTTTTGTCCTGATCACCTGATATTTGGGTCTCCAGATCTATGACATCCAGACGGGGCAGAAGACCCTGACCCTCAACTACCCGGACCTGGCCAATAACTACAAGAGGAACTGTGCGACCTTTAACCCCACTGATGACCTGGTGCTGAATGACGGCGTACTGTGGGACGTGCGCTCGGCTCGTGCCATCCACAAGTTTGACAAGTTCAACATGAACATCAGTGGAGTGTTCCACCCCAATGGCCTGGAGGTCATCGTCAACACTGAAATTGTATCCGACTCACAGACTGTACAATAGTTATAGTCATATTTGTAGAGTTAATTGGCGGTACTGAGCCTGCATCAGTTTGTCTGATAAGTGGCCTAATGTCAAGATGAGACTGTCCCATGCCATCTGTTGAGTACATCCCAACCCCAGAGGAATTAGGTAGAGTAGTCAATATGCTATATTGATAATGTGACCGTGTGATTCCTTAATGGTTGTGTCAGTGGGACCTGCGGACTTTTCACCTCCTCCACACAGTGCCAGCTCTGGACCAGTGTAGGATCGTCTTCAACAACAACGGCACGGTCATCTACGGAGGTAAGGACTATAGGAAATTAAGTAGTCTACTGTGGTAGGCTGGTCAAATTTCACCTTGTGGTGAAGAGCTAAGACTTTTAGATGTGTGTAGAAAGGTGAATGCTTGTGGGGTTGTGTTTTCACGACGTGTGGAAAAGTGCATGTAGATGTGTGTGTTTGATGCCACACGGCCCTGTTGAACCATATGGCCAGGAGGCTGTGCCCTGAGCTAGCAGAGGAGTCTAACCAGCTGGTTCACAGCTACAGCCACTGGGAGGCCATGATGGATCCACCCACATCCACACCATTGTAACAGCTCAGTAGACAGAGACACTGTGAGGCCATGATAGATCCACCCACAGCAGTGGCACTCTAGCAGCAGTACCACTCTTATCATGAAATTTTTCAGGGCCATGTCTTTCAAAGATAATTCGAAAAATCCAAATAACTTCAAAGATCTTCATTGTAAAGGGTTTAAACACCGTTTCCCATGCTTTTTCAACTAAACATAAACAATTAATGAACATGCACTAACAGCTTACAGACGGTAGGCAATTAAGGTCACAATTACGAAAACTTAGGGCACTAAAGAAGCCTTTCTATTGACTCTGGAAAAACACCAAAAGAAAGATGCCCAGGGTCCCTGCTCATCTGCGTGAACGTGCCTTAGGCATGCTGCAAGGAGGCATGAGGACTACAGATGTGACCAGGGCAATACATTGCAATGTCCGTACTGAGAGACACTTAAGACAGCGCTACAGGGAGACAGGACGGACAGCTGATCGTCCTCGCAGTGGCAGACCACGTGTAACAACACCTGCACAGGATCGGTACATCCGAACATCACACCTGCGGGACAGGTACAGGATGGCAACAACAACTGTCCGAGTTACATCAGGAACGCAAAAGGCTGAGAGAGGCTGGACTGAGGGCTTGTAGGCCTGTTGTAAGGCAGGTCCTCACCAGACATCACCAGACAACAACGTCGCCTATGGGCACAAACCCACCGTCGCTAGACCAAATAGGACTGGCAAAAGTGCTCTTCACTGACGAGTTGCGGTTTTGTCTCACCAGGGGTGATGGTCGGATTCGCGTTTATCGTCGAAGGAATGAGCGTTACACCGAGGCCTGTACTCTGGAGCGGGATCGATGTGGAGGTTCTGTCATGGTCTGGGGCGGTGTCTCACAGCATCATTGGACTGAGCTTGTTGTCATTGCAGGCAATCTCAATGCTGTGTGTTACAGGGAAGACATCCTCCTCCCTCATGGTACCCTTCTTGCAGGCTCATCCTGACATGAACCTCCAGCATGACAATGCCACCAGCCATACTGCTCTTCCTGTGCGTGATTTCCTGCAAGACAGGAATGTCAGTGTTCTGCCATGGTCAGCGAAGAGCCCGGATCTCAATCCCATTGAGCACGTCTGAGACCTGTTGGATCAGCGGGTGAGAGCTAGGGCCATTTCCCCACCAGAAATGTCCGGGAACTTGCCGGTGCCTTGGTGGAAGAGTGGTGTAACATCTCACAGCAAGAACTGGCAAATCTGGTACAGTCCATGAGGGGATACACTGCAGTACTTAATGCAGCTGGTGGCCACACCAGATACTGACTGTTACACATTATTCCATTTCTGTTAGTCACATGTCTGTGGAACTTGTTCAGTTTATGTCTGTTGTTGAATCTTGTTATGTTCATACAAATATTTACACGTTAAGTTTGCTGAAAAGAAATGCAGTTGACAGTGAGAGGACGTTTCTTTTTTTGCTGAGTTTACTATCGATCTATTCATCCATCCACACCTCTGTTCAGCCAGTATGTGTGCAACTAGCTGTTATTTTGCCATGATGAATCCTCACATTACAGGTACCTGAATTTAACCTTGCCATCCATTTTCAAGGAGGATTTTTCTTTTCTTTCATTGGAATTCCAGTTCACTTGACTCAATAGAAATGGAATTGACCCCAATCCTGTTATCCAAAGCCTTGTGGATACCATGAAGGCTCTGCACATCCACACCACACTGATTTAGTAGCCAGAATAATGGGTCAATGTCTATCAATCTGGCCACCCATTTTCCCTTCTAAATAAAAAATCTAATTTAACTTTATTTGTCACATGCACCGAATACAACAAGTGTAGACCTTACCGTGATATGCTTACTTACAAGCCCTTAAACAACAATGTAGTTCAAGAAGTGTTACAAAAATATTTACCAAATAAAGAAATAGATCATCAAAGTTGCACAATAACATAAGAATAACAAGGCTATATACAGGGGTTACCGAGTCAGTGTTAGGGGTTACAGGTTAGTTGAGGTAATTTGTACATGTAGGGGTGAAGCGACTATAGATAATAGCAGCGAGCAGCCGCAGTGTACAAGCAAATGGGGGGGTTAATGTAATGGTCTGGTGGCCATTTGATTAATTGTTCAGCAGTCTTATGGCTTGTGGGTAGAAGCTGTTAAGGAGCCTTTTGGTCCTAGACTTGGCGTTCCGGTACCGCTTGCCGTGCGGTAGCAGAGAAAACACTCTGACTTGGGTGACTGGAGTCGCTGACAATTTTATGAGCTTTCCTCTGACACCGCCTGTTATATAGGTCCTGGGTGGCAGAAAGCTTGGCCCCAGTGATGTACTGGGTCGTACGCACTACCCTCTGTAGCGCTTTAAGGTCAGATGCCGAGCAGTTGCCATACCAGGGGGTGATGCAACCGGTCAGGATGCTCTCTGGTACAGCTGTAGAACTTTTTGTGGATCTGGGGACCCATGTCAAATCTTTTCAGTCTCCTGAGGGGGAAAAGGTTTTGTCGTGCCCTCTTCACGACTGTCTTTGTGTGTTTGGACCATGATAGTTGGTTGGTGATGTGGATACCAAGGAACTTAACTCACGACCCACTCCACTACAGCCCCGTTGATGTTAAAGGGGGCCTGTTTGGCCCGCCTTTTCCTGTAGTCTACGATCAGCTCCTTTGTACTGATGCAACTGTTACCCTTTGCCTGTAAAAATAATTGTATCCATCCATACACCTCTATTGCTTTTTCTCTGTTTATGAAGCACAACAGTGTATGTGTTCCAGTTGTGGCATGTAGAGAACCTAACCCTGCTGGGTTGTTTTTGCAGCGATGCTCCAGGCAGATGATGATGATGACATAATGGAGATGCAGACGAAGACTCCCTTTGGCTCCTCCTTCAGGACGTTCAACGCCACCGACTACAAACCCATTGGTGAGATGGCTCTAAGACCCACACCATCACCAGAGTTTCAAGCCGTTGCATTTATCAGGAATTGACTATCCAGTTTTATACTGCACGACACTAAACAACCCAGCCATGAGTCACTAGCAACAATTCCTGACCCACCAACTGGGAAGCAATAGTCTTGGATGTATTTGGTGTCTGTAGCATCTTGCTGTGGAAGTGAATATAATTCATTTTGTTCCGTAAGCGAATAGACTCCATCCAAACAACTTCTTTTTGTATTAACATCTTTAGCTATGGTCAAGTTTGAACTATTGTGACAGGTTTATGTATTACATGACATCAGTGAAACATACCCCCTGTCTTTTCCCTCCCAGCCACCATTGATGTGAAGAGGAATATCTTTGACCTCTGCACGGACACCAAGGACTGCTACCTGGCTGTGATTGAGGTAGGTCTTTTGTCATCTGTAATATAACACAATAAATCTGAACGGGCTTGAATCAAATGTTACACACTGGTAGAATAGTATTGGGAGACCGCCTCTGATACAACAGTTGTATGTTTCTGACTGCTGCGGTTTCCCATCCAGAACCAGGACTCAGTCAACACAGACACGGTGTGCAGACTGTACGAGGTGGGACGCCAGAGACTGGCTGAAGAGGAGGAGGATGAAGACGATCAGGTAAAGAGACACAACAAACCCGCTTCCTTCAAAAAGCACCGCTCTATTATGTTGGTAGATAATTAATCAAATCACCAATCACTAACATTAGAAGATTGGTTGGTTGTGTCAGTCTTTTTTGTTGCAAGGAATACAACCTAAATATAGAAATGTAAGATCTGCGAAGCATGTTACTTACACGGCTGTTCTGGAACACTTGTCCCTATCAGGAGGATGACGATCAAGATGATGACGATGATGATGATGATGATGACTCTGATGATGACATGGACACGGACCCTCTGATCGCTGAGCTGGATAACGATAACGGGGAGGATGAGGAAGACGAAGACGGGAACAATGAATTATCTCTCTCCGACGATGAGGTGTCTCGCTTGCTGGAGGGGGATGGAGAGGAGGAGGAGGATGATGATGACTCGGATGACGATGAGGAAGATGGGGACCTTGCCCTGGATAACAGTGAGTAACAGTTGTCAGTTTGWCCTTCAGACATTCACTGATAGGTACAGCATGGGATGCAGGACAGGCAAGGTTGAAGTCGTTGGAAACAGTAAACTAAAACCTGTTGTCATAAGGGCTAGGCTACTTAACACTTTTTAGTAATGACGTAGCCATTTATGTTATTATTCTTGAAAAGCTGTTACTCTACTGCTGTGTGAGGACACTTCCGCTTGAGAGGGATTGACTGAATGAAAGGAAAAGGGAAAAAAAGATGGACCCTCACACTGTCTGGGGCTATGTTGCGGAAGGCATGTCGTTTCTGTATTCTGTCATTTTTTTACCACCACAGCAGTGACCTGTATAGTATTCTGTCCCATTTATCCCCCAGATCTCTAAATGTATCTTTGCTGTCTTTCTGTCAACCCAGCAGACAGCTCTGACAACTCTGACCTTGAGGATGACATCATCCTGTCCCTGAATGAGTGAGGAGCCGTCAGTGTCTGGGACAGAGAAACTAGGACGACGCGTCCAGACTCCTGGAGAGAGCGCTCCATGTGGGTGAACCGTCATAAACAACTGAGACAAGACTATAAGGTACAGTTAGATAAGAGAGAGTTGGGGAGAAAGAAGGATGCGATTTGGGAAGTGAACTGAGAGCGCCAACAGAGCATTGCCAGTTTGGAATTCTGTCCAAGGCCCCCCACCGCCCAGGAGCAAGTCATCCTGGGAGAAGCTGATTGAAGGAGTCAGTGAAGAGCCAGAAGAGAGATCCACCTTTCAAAACATTTCTACAGAAATTGAATTCATGAAAAAATAGAAGATTTGTATATGATATAGTTTTATATTACACTGTGGGCTTGATGAGTGGAAAACAATGTTTGTACAGACACAACAACAACTGAGGTTATAATTTTTTCATTTTGATTTCATTAAAGCTCTTTCAAAAGTTTACCCTTTGATATGGACTATCCTTTATTTTTTAGAATGCTGAATGGCCACCGCTATTTGTATAATTTTTTTTAGATTGGGAAACTGAAGGGCTGTTTTTAGATGGGGAAACTGAATGAAGCTACTTCTGACACTGTGGATTGGTAAGGCAGTGTTGGCTGACTCAAACATCCTGTTCTATACTGCATCAATTCCCATGTGGCCTGCTGAAGACTAAGGTGCTGCATGAGGCTTCCACTAACACACAGTCTATGTGGAGCTAAAGCAGCCATATCCTCAGGTTCATCTCCACTGCACCACCTTCTACTATACAAACGTGACCAACGACCAAGACGCCACACACAATAGTGCTATCAATGACCAACACCACTGGATTTCACTGTCGTCATAGCAACAGATCAAACATGGTGCTCTTGAAAAATGCTGAAAACTGGTATTTTGTTTAGAAACTTCACACATTAGTGAGTGTAAAATGTGGACTACAAATATTGTCAGCACACGATTGGTGTAGTTGTATGTCTACATAATGAGGCCTTCAATGATGTCTGTCTTTTTCCAAGTATGAATTTGGCTTTGGTTGACATTTTGAATGATGCTTGATCTTAACCTTGGGTTTTTGCTGCCCACACACAGGTTAGTCTAAGGGAATACATACTTTACATTTGGATTGCATGCAAACATGTTAGGATTAGTTTTGCGTTCATTAGAAGACATTGCTTGTTCAGTTTTTAGTTAGCTACAACCTGTTTACCTTTCATTTTACTCTTTTGGATTTGATTGGTCCTCTCATGGAACAACACCAACAGAACTTGACCTGGATTGGAGAATGTTTGCCTACTGTCAATTATGCAGACAGTGTATTTTGACTGAAGTGGGCTTGTTTGGATCATCTTTCTGAACTTTTGATGTTGGGTGGATTTAGAAGCTATTCCTGATAAGTATTTAATTGTGGATAGCTCTATTATTCAGTTGCATCTTCTTTATTAAGACACTCGATTCAAATGTAGGCGTGGTCTTGCCTATTGCCAATACATCATGCTTTCTTTACCTAGTTTGATTACATTCTTTACCTTCTGCCTCTTCTCATTTCTTCAAGGAGGCACTCTTGTAAAGATCCATACATACTGTACAGAACATGTTTTTATCTAAAAGTATTTTTACTATAAATAAAATGAAAGGTTGAGCTCTGTTGTCTTTAAGCCTATTCATTGTTGGAAAACCCTGAACCATTGACATTAAGAGACTAACTCCCTGGCCTGAACATTGAATATGACATATGCATCATACACCCAACAGCTATTATTCAGTCGCTGTGATGGAGAGTTTGCTCACATTTCTGCCTACATAGAGCCAGGGGTTATCGGTCAGAACATAAAACGAAGAGAATATGGGAATCGCATGTGGAGGAAACGTAGTCATTAGTTGTACCCCAATATTAGGGTTGGTCCACCAAGTGATGTTTGAGAAATCTGACTTGGTCCCTCCCCCCAAAAAATTAAGTTTATATAAATTTCACGTTTATATTAATTAAAAATATAAATTTTCCCATCTCAAAGAGATTAAATTTAAAAAAAGACTAAGTGCCAAACAAAGTAACAGGGTTGACCGTAACGTGGTTTACGATTAAATCTTAAATCAGCCATAAATCCCCTTGTGATGGGGAATGTAAGCTTGTTGTGTGCAGCAAGGAATGGCCATTGAATCCAAGCTTCACAATAACAAACAAAAAAGCTAAAACATTTCTAGCCTGTCTATCTATGGGTAACAGTATTGACGTGTTATGCTTGACCAACTTCGTTTTCCACCACAAAACACCAGTAAATTGCCAAAAAGAGTAGAACCAGCATACCTGCTTTTACACTGATATAACTATTCCGATGTTCAATGTTTCTTTTGAAAATTAATCGTTCAGTTCACGTAACAGGGTTGACCTTAAAATGAAGGACAGTTGTAAATGAATCACTAATCACATTACATAAATTGACTGTCAAAGCAACAAAATAACTAGGGCTTTACATTAATGGTCAAACGTTTAAATTAAGTAGGTTGAAATCTTCCAAGAAGTGACACAGGGTTGACAGAGGGAAATGTCAAAATGCAGTATTTTGGCACTTTAGCAATCCTTTATTCATATATATATATWTTTTTTAAATCAGATTTATTGAATTTTCCATGTGGTCTATATTAAAGGGCACTACATTTAGCAGGCATTTAACATGCAATATTGGTGCACAATTTCTACATAACCAGCAAAGGGATGCAAAAGGCACTCTTCGTGGAATGACCCAATCGTAGTGAAATAACCCAGTTCAACACACACACGCAGCTACTTCAGTTACATATTTTTGCCGGCCACATGCTGTATCTACATACTGTTTAAGGGCTATTAGCTACTTACAGTTGAAGTTGGAAGTTACATACACTTAGGTTGGAGTCATTAAAAATCATTTTTCAACCAATCCACACATTTCTTGTTAAACTATAGTTTTGGCAAGTCAGTTAGGACATCTACTTTGCATGACACAAGTACTTTTTCCAACAATTGTTTAAAGACAGATTATTTCACTTATAATTCACTGCATCACAATTCCAGTAGGTCAGAAGTTTACATACACTAAGTTGACTGTGCCTTTAAACAGCTTGGAATATTCCAGAGAATGATGTCATGGCGTTAGAAGCTTCTGATAGGCTAATTGACATCATTTGAGTCAATTGGAGGTGTACCTGTGGATGTATTTCAAGGCCTACCTTCAAACGCAGTGCCTCTTTGCTTGACATCATGGGAAATCTAAAGAATCAGCCAAAACCTCAGAAAGAAATTGTGACCTCCACAGTCTGGTTCATTCTTGGAGCAATTTCAAACGCCTGAAGGTACCATGTTCCTCTGTACAAACAATAGTACGCAAGTATAACACCATGGGACCACGCAGCCACATACCGCTCAGGAAGGAGATGCGTTCTGTCTACTAGAGATGAACGTTCTTTGGTGCGAAAAGTGCAAATCAATCCCAGAACAACAGCAAACGACCTTGTGAAGATGCTGGAGGAAACAGGTACAAAAGTATCTATATCCACAGTAAAACGAGTCCTATATCGACATAACCTGAAAGGCCGCTCAGCAAGGAGAAGCCATTGCTCCAAAACCGCCATAAAAAAGCCAGACTACGGTTTGCAACTTGTGTGGCATAGTTCTGCATTACCAAATGAGGAGAGTTACAAACTTCACACACCAGTCAGAGTTATACTTAAACTACATCTTTAATAATAAGAGATTTGCAATAGCCTTTTTTTTACTTTCAATGATGCGCTCTCTCTAATGAATCATTGAAAAAGTACCAACAGAAAAGTACACAGATCTTTATAGCCAAGTACACCCCTCTCAACCTACATGTCGAACCACAGATCTTAGGAACAGTTCACAAAGGTTAAGATTTGTATGAAAGATATCTATAAAACAAAGCAGACAGTTACTGCTGTGTCAGCAGTTTTCATTGTAAAGACCAGTGTCTGGCCCTCTTACTCCAAAAGGGACCGTCTCTCCCTGGTACGGCATAGAACAGAACCATTAGCTCATATTCTCTGGAATGCTCTTTAGGTTTTATCACCCAAAGACATCGTAAATCTCCTCAGTCAGTGCTATCTCATAGAGGCCCATCCTCAGTGGAACACACACACACAATAGTTAACAGAATACTCTATTCTGTCGAATAAAACAACCATTATAATGTAATACAAGCTTATAAATAATCTTGCAATTTTCCACGACAAACTGCACATGGGACAAAGATTGTACTTTTTGGAGAAATGTCCTCTGTATGATGAAACAAAAATTAAAAGAATTGGCCATAATGACCATCGTTTAGCTTGGAGGAAAAAGGGGAGGCTTACAAGCCGAAGAATACCATCCAACCGTGACCGACGGGGGTGGCAGCATCATGTTGTGGGGGTGCTTTGCTGCAGGAGGGACTGGTGCACTTCACAAAATAGATGGAATCATGAGGTAGGAAAATAATGTGGATATCTTGAAGCTACATCTCAAATCAAATTTATTGATAGCCCTTCTTACATCAGCTGATATCTCTAAGTGCTGTACAGAAACCCAGCCTAAAACCCCAAACAGCAAGCAATGCAGGTGTAGAAGCACGGTGGCTAGGAAAAACTCCCTAGAAAGGCCAAAACCTAGGAAGAAACCTAGAGAGGAACCAGGCTATGAGGGGTGGCCAGTCCTCTTCTGGCTGTGCCGGGTAGAGATTATAACAGAACAAGGCCAAGATGTTCAAATGTTCATAAATGACCAGCATGGTCAAATAATAATAATCACAGTAGTTGTCGAGGGTGCAGCAAGTCAGCACCTCAGGAGTAAATGTCAGTTGGCTTTTCATAGCCGATCATTAAGAGTATCTCTACCGCTCCTGCTGTCTCTAGAGAGTTGAAAACAGCAGGTCTGGGACAGGTAGCACAACATCAGTCAAGACATCAGTCAGTAAGTTAAAGCTTGGTTGCAAATGGGTCTTCCAAATGGATAATGACCCCAAGCATACTTCCAAAGTTGTGGCAAAATGGCTTAAGGACAACCAAGTCAAGGTATTGGAGTGGCCATCACAAAGCTCTGACCTCAATCCTATAGAAAATCTGTGTGCAGAACTGAAAAAACGTGTGCGAGCAAGGAGGCCTACAAACCTGACTCAGTTACACCAGCTCTGTTAGGAGGAATGGGCCAAAATTCACCCAATTTATTGTGGGAAGCTTGTGGAAGGCTACCCAAAACGTTTGACCCAAGTTAAACAATTTAAAGGCAATGCTACCAAATACTAATTGAGTGTATGTAAACTTCTGACCCACTGGTAATGTGATGAAAGAAAAAAAAGCTTTAATAAATCATTCTCTCTACTATTATTCTGACATTTCACATTCTTAAAATAAAGTGGTGATCCTAACTGACCTAAGACATTGAATTTTTACTAGGATTAAATGTCAGGAATTGTGAAAAACTGAGTTTAAATGTATTTGGCTAAGGTGTAAGTGAACTTCCGATTTTCCTAAATGTTTAAAGGCACCGTCAACTGTCCAGTAGACCTTCTGACCCACTGGAATTGTGATAAGTGAAATTATCTGTCTGTAAACAAATGTTGGAAAAATTACTTGTCATGCACAAAGTAGATGTCCTAACCGGCTTGCCAAAACTATAGTTTGTTAACAAAAAATTTGTGGAGTAGTTGAAAAACGATTTTTAATGACTCCAACCTCCAACCTAAACTTCCGACTTCAACTGTAAGTATTCAAACCCTTTGCTATGAGACTCAAAATTGAGCTCAGATGCATCCTGTTTCCATTGATCATCCTTGAGATGTTTCTACAACTTGAATGGAGTACACCTTCGGTAAATTAAATTGATTGGACATGATTTGGAAAGGCACACACCTGTCTATATAAGGGCCAACAGTTGACCGTGCATGTCAGAGCAAAAACTAAGCCATGAGGTCGAAGGAATTGTCCGTAGAGCTCCAAGACAGGGTTGTGTCAAGGCACCGATCTGGGGAAGGTACCAAAACATTTCTGCAGCACTGAAGGTCCCCAAGAACACAGTGGCCTTCATCATTCCTAATTGGAAGAAGTTTGGAACCACCAAGACTCCCTAGAGCTGGCCGCCCAGCCAAACTGAGCAATCGAGGGAGAAGGGCCGTGGTCAGGGAGGTGACCAAGAATCCGATGATCACCCTTACAGAGCTGCAGAGTTCCTCTGTGGAGATGGGAGAACCTTCCAGAAGGTCAACCATCTCTGCAGCACTCGACCAATCAGGCATTTATAGTAGAGTGGCCAGACGGAAGCCACTCCTAATTAAAAGGCACATGACAGCCCGCTTGGAGTTTGCCAAAAGGCACCTAAATGACTCTCAGACCATTTATTTTTTATTTATTTTACCGTTATTTTACCAGGTAAGTTGACTGAGAACACGTTCTCATTTGCAGCAACGACCTGGGGAATAGTTACAGGGGAGAGGAGGGGGATGAATGAGCCAATTATAAACAAGATTCTCTGGTCTGATGAAACCCAGATTGAACACTTTGGCCTGAATGCCAAATGTCACCTCTGGAGGAAACCTGGTACCATCCCTACGGTGAAGCATGGTGGTGGCAGCATCATGCTGTGGGGATGTTTTTCAGCGGAGTACAGCGAGCTCCTTGATGAAAACCTGCTCCAGAGCGCTCAGGATCTCAGACTGGGGCAAAGATTCACATTCCAACAGGACAGCCACCCTAAGCACACAGCGAAGACAACACAGGAGTTGCTTCAGGACATGTCTCTGAATGTCCTTGAGTTTCCAAGCCAGAGCCAGGACTTGAACCCGATCGAACATTTCTGGAGAGACCTGAAAATAGCTTTGCAGCGATTCTCCTCATCCAACCTGACAGAGCTTGAGAGGATATGCAGAGAAGAATTGGAGAAACTCCCCAAATATAGGTAATCGCTGAAAAGGGTTCTTCAACAAAGTACTGAGTAAAGAGTCTGAATACTTATGTAAATGTTATCTCTTTGATGTGAAAATATTTATAAATGAGCAAAAATGTCTATGGGGTATTGTGTGTACTGTGTAATCCTGACAGGTGTGGCATATCAAGAAGCTGATTAAACAGCATGTTTATTACATAGGTGTACCTTGTGCTGGGGACAAAAGGCCACTCTAAAATTTGCATTTTTGTCACAACACAATGCCACAAATGTCTCAAGTTTTGAGGGAGTGTGCAGTTGGCATGCTGACTGCAGGAATGTCCACCAGAGCTGTTGCCAGAGAATGGAATGTTAATTTCTCTACATAAGCCACCTCCAATGTTGTTTTAGATGATTTGGCAATATGTCCAACTGGCCTCACAACCGCTGACCACATGTAACCATGCCAGCAGAGGGCCTTCATAAGTGCTTCCTCACCTGCTGGATCATCTGAGACCAGCCACCCAAAGAGCTGATGAAACTGTGGGTTTGCACAAGGAAAGAATTTCTGCACAAACTGTCAGAAACGTCTCAGGGAAGCTCATCTGCGTGCTCGTCGTCCTCACAAGGGCCTTGACCTGACTGCAGTTTGGCGTCATAACCGACTTTATTGGACAAATGCTCACCTTTGATGGCCACTGGAGAAGTGTGATCTTCACGGATGAATCCCAGTCTCAACTGTACCGGGCAGATGGCAGACAGCGTGTATGGCATCGTGTGGGCAAGTGGTTCGCTGATATCAACATTGTGAACAGAGTGCCCCATGGTGGGGTTATAGTATGGGCAGGCAGGCAGGCAGGCAGGCAGGCAGGCAGGCAGGCAGGCAGGCAGGCAGGCAGGCAGAAGCTCCACACAACGAACACAATTACATTTTATCGATTCCAATTTGAATGCACAGAGATACTGTGACAAGATCCTGAAGCACATTGTCGTGCCATTCATCCGCCACCATCACCTCATGTTTCAGCATGATAATGCACGGCCCCATGTCGCATAGGATCTGTACACAATTGCTGGAAGCTGAAAATGACACAGTTCTTCCATGGCCTGCATACCCACCAGACCTGTCACCCATTGAGCACGTTTGTGATGCTCTGGATCGACATATACGACAGCGTGTTCCAGTTCCCGCCAATATCCAGCAACTTTGAACAGCTATTGAAGAGGAGTGGGACAACATTCCACAAACCACAATCAACAGCCTGGACAACTCTATGCGAAGGAGATGTGTTGCGCTGCATGAGGTAAATGGTGTTCACACTAGATACTGACTGGTTTTCTGATCCACGCCCCTACTTTTTTGTTGTTGTTGGTATTTATGACCAACAGATGCATATCTGTATTCTCAGTCATGTGAAATCCAGGGCCTAATGAATATATTTCACTTGACTGATTTCCTTATATGAACTGTAACTCAGTAAAATCTTTGAAATTGTTGCATGTTGCATTTTATATTATTATTCAGTGTAGTTTCCTGGACAGAATTCAACATGTGTGTGTATGTATTTTGGTCTGTATGAGAGTGTGTGATTGGGAGAGCTAGGGTATGTGTGTGAGTCTGTGTTATGCTGAAAACAGGCGGGATAGTGTCTGCCTAAGTGTAGGAGAGGGAGCAGGAATAAATGCATTTTTCTGTCTGTGTGGGAGTTGTTGCAAGCAGAGGCTATTTTGTCTGAATGAATTTACTTACTGTATGAGAGGAAGAGATGGAGGACCGATGTATGCATTAGTCTGTGTGTCCATAAGAGAGTAGCATATAGTGTCTGTGCTGCAGGGGCGCAACTTTGGTTATTATATATTTTTTTTTATGCAGTCYGATAAACATTCCAAACAGCCTACCCAACCACTCGGAGGCATCCGCATGGTCCTAAAGCACCCCGTTGCCCCGTTTTGCATCACATTCCAATTATACAACTGGGGGGGACAAAAATGCCATTTCGGAATGCCATTCCGTCCCCAGTGAAAGTTGCACTCCTGCTGTGCTGTGTTTGATCAGAGGTGTGTGTGTGTGAGAGAGATTTTAAACTGGAGGGCAAAGCATGACTTGAAGAGGTGTGTGTTGCATGTGTATGAAAGAGAGATGGAGAGCGAGAGCTGAACTGTGTATTTGTGTGAGAGAGAGAGAGCTGCTGTGTGTGTGTGCTGTCTCTTATACACATCTAGATGTGTATAAGAGACAGGTTGAGATCTGGAGACTGGCTAGGCCACTCCAGGACCTTGAAATGCTTCTTACGAAGCCACTCCTTCGTTGCCCGGGCGGTGTGTTTGGGATCATTGTCATGCTGAAAGACCCAGCCACGTTTCATCTTCAATGCCCTTGCTGATGGAAGGAGGTTTTCACTCAAAATCTCACGATACATGGCCCCATTCATTCTTTCTTTTACACGGATCAGTCGGTCTGTTATACACATCTAGATGTGTATAAGAGACAGCCACACAACCCTCTGGTATACAGAGTGATAAACATTCCCTGAGCCAAACGTATCAGGGGAAACAGTATTAAACTATACAATAACATCTGTAAAACATCTTTCAAGCAAGACGTTCATCAGATGTAGAGCCAGAATATCACATTTCTGAGTTTGGTAATTACCTTGTAAATACTTTTACATTGATTGAAGTTCATTTTAATTGAGTTTATTCCCTTGCACCTGTAACTAAAATACCAGGTTTGCTGTTCCCAGATGGTGCAGTATACCACTCTCTACCATACCATCTTCTCAATGACTGTCACTAACCAACCAATGTTCAACAGAATATTATACAGTGGGGCAAAAAAGTATTTAGTCAGCCACCAATTGTGCAAGTTCTCCCACTTAAAAAGATGAGAGAGGCCTGTAATTTTCATCATAGGTACACTTCAACTATGACAGACAAAATGAGAGAAAAAAATCCAGAAAATCACATTGTAGGATTTTTAATGAATTTATTTGCAAATTATGGTGGAAAATAAGTATTTGGTCAATAACAAAAGTTTATCTCAATACTTTGTTATATACCCTTTGTTGGCAATGACAGAGGTCAAACGTTTTCTGTAAGTCTTCACAAGGTTTTCACACACTGTTGCTGGTATTTTTGCCCATTCCTCCATGCAGATCTCCTCTAGAGCAGTGATGTTTTGGGGCTGTTGCTGGGCAACACAGACTTTCAACTCCCTCCAAAGATTTTCTATGGGGTTGAGATCTGGAGACTGGCTAGGCCACTCCAGGACCTTGAAATGCTTCTTACGAAGCCACTCCTTCGTTGCCCGGGCGGTGTGTTTGGGATCATTGTCATGCTGAAAGACCCAGCCACGTTTCATCTTCAATGCCCTTGCTGATGGAAGGAGGTTTTCACTCAAAATCTCACGATACATGGCCCCATTCATTCTTTCTTTTACACGGATCAGTCGTCCTGGTCCCTTTGCAGAAAAACAGCCCCAAAGCATGATGTTTCCACCCCCATGCTTCACAGTAGGTATGGTGTTCTTTGGATGCAACTCAGCATTCTTTGTCCTCCAAACACGACGAGTTGAGTTTTTACCAAAAAGTTATATTTTGGTTTCATCTGACCATATACATTCACCCAATCTTCTTCTGGATCATCCAAATGCTCTCTAGCAAACTTCAGACGGGCCTGGACATGTACTGGCTTAAGCAGGGGGACACGTCTGGCACTGCAGGATGTGAGTCCCTGGCGGCGTAGTGTGTTACTGATGGTAGGCTTTGTTACTTTGGTCCCAGCTCTCTGCAGGTCATTCACTAGGTCCCCCCGTGTGGTTCTGGGATTTTTGCTCACCGTTCTTGTGATCATTTTGACCCCAKGGGGTGAGATCTTGCGTGGAGCCCCAGATCGAGGGAGATTATCAGTGGTCTTGTATGTCTTCCATTTCCTAAGAATTGCTCCCACAGTTGATTTCATCAAACCAAGCTGCTTACCTATTGCAGATTCAGTCTTCCCAGCCTGGTGCAGGTCTACAATTTTGTTTCTGGTGTCCTTTGACAGCTCTTTGGTCTTGGCCATAGTGGAGTTTGGAGTGTGACTGTTTCAGGTTGTGGACAGGGATCTTTTATACTGATAACAAGTTCAAACAGGTGCCATTAATACAGGTAACGAGTGGAGGTCAGAGGATCCTCTTAAAGAAGAAGTTACAGGTCTGTGAGAGCCAGAAATCTTGCTTGTTTGTAGGTGACCAAATACTTATTTTCCACCATAATTTGCAAATAAATTCATTACAAATCCTACAATGTGATTTTCTGGATTTMTTTTCCTCATTTTGTCTGTCATAGTTGAAGTGTACCTATGATGAAAATTACAGGCCTCTCTCATATTTTTAAGTGGGAGAACTTGCACAATTGGTGGCTGACTAAATACTTTTTTGCCCCACTGTATTTACATTGTGTTCAAATCGAGATTTATTTATACAGCGCTTTTCAGACATGGAATGCAACGCAATGTTCTTCACAGGCAAAAACTCATAAAAACAATGAAAATAAAATATTTACTACAAAAAAACTAAAGAATAACAATAAAAACTGAATGACTAAAAAGCTACCTAAGGAAAAACAAAGCTAAAAATATGTTTTAAGATCTCTTTTAAATATGTCCACACTTTCGGCCCCCCTCGGGTTCTCTGGCAGATGCTGGGGGCATAATAACTGAAGGCTGCCTTTCCATGCCTATTGGTTATAGGCTTTGGGATAGTTAAAAGGCCAGTGCCAGAGGACCTGAGGGAACTACTGGGTACATAAGTTAAAAGCATGCCTGACATGTATTGTAAGTGAAGAATCGTGGATTGATTTAAAAACCAATAGAAGAATCTTAAAATTAATTCTAAAACTCACAGGCAGCCAGTGTAATGTGTGCCCTCCATCTGTTCTTGGTCAGTACCCATGTGGCAGCATTGTGTATGTTTTGCAGTTGACCAATGGCTTTCTTGGGTAGAACAGACAGGACAGTATCCATAAAAGCATGGATGAGTCTCTCTGTACATGGATGAGTCTCTCTGTATCAGCCTTAGAGGGAAACGGCCACACCTTGGCAACGTTCCTCAGGTGGTAAAAAGGTATTTTGGTCACATTACTAATGTGTGATTCAATATTGAGTTCAGAATCTAAAAAAACACCTAGGTTTTTTACCTGGTGTTTTATCTTTATTGCCCGTGATTTAGCTGGAGGAAGTGTTGAGCCATCCAAGTATTTGAATCACCAATACAGTTTAATAATTTATCTGTGGAGCTAAAATCCTCTGGTGACATGGAAATGCAAAGTTGTGTTACGTCTGTGTAGCAGTGAAAATCAATGCTGTGCTTTCTGATAACGCTGCCAAGGGGTAACATATATAAACGGAACAGTACTGGACCCAAAATTTAACCTTGTGGAATACCACATGTATTTTCTCTGTTATGTTCACCAAGGGTGACAAAAAACTCCCAACCGGTTAAATAGGTCCTAAACCAATTTAGAACGAGACCGGAGAGGCCAAACCACCTCTCCAGTCTGTCCAGAAGGACATCATGGTCAGCATGGTCGAATGCAGCGCTTGAATCCAAGCGCACAAGGACAGAGAGCTGTTTGGTGTTGGCTCTAAGATCATTTGCCAATTTATCTAAGGCTGTCTCTGTGCTGTGGTGGGCACGAAAACCAGATTGGATTTTTTTTTAAATACAGTTGGCACTTAAAAAGGCATTTAGTTGTTTGAAAACCAATTTCTCCAGAATGTTGCTTACGAATGTATGTTTGGAGATTGGTCGAAAATTGCTAAAAACTGAAGAATCTAGATGACTTTTCTTCAGAAGGGGTTTCACCATAGCAGTTTTTAGTACAGTGAGGAAAGTGCCTGTGAACAGGGAGTGATTAACAATAGCTTGCACTTCTTTAGATATGCAATTAAAAACTGTTTTGAAGAAGGTGGTGGGGTGGGGATAGGATTGAGAAGGCAGGCAGAAAGCTTAAGTTGTGATATCACTTTCCTGAGAATGTCTGTATCAACCAGGGAAAATAAATCCGTAGTGACTTTGCATAGTAGGCTAGGGCACATATCAAACTTCTCATCAGGTCTTGTTTGTCTGATACCCAGCCTAATGTTTAATCTTTGAAATATGCTGTAAACTCGTCACATTTACATGTGGAGGAAACACGTTTGCAGTGTTGACATTTTCACATGTTTGTCTATACGAGTAGGAATCATATGTCAAGCTAGATGTTTACATTTCATTTCTACACATTTGTATCAGCTAAGACCRGTGCTGTAGTGCTAAACCTGCACACACACTCATCCAGTTTTATGTATGTGATTAAAACACCGCCCACAGTGTTCCACTTGAGATGAATGACGGATGGGAGTCAGTATGGAGTCTCTGTGATGAGGACATAGCACTGCACAACACTGCCCTTCCTCCTACTCAGCATCCAACACACTAGTTACTCTATGGAACTGAACATCAGAGATAGATTCATTTGTAATTACAAGACACATTCTGAGACGGTCAATCATCAGATAATAACGTTCTATAAATCTGTTTATTTACACAGGAAACAGCTTTATCTACAGTAAAACAAATGAATCAGGAACATATTTTTTTCTCAATATACAGCACTACATTCTGCTGATCATACCATGCTCTGACCCATCACCCAGGACAACGGGGTGATGATGTAATACTCCAGGTAGCTGTGTTGGTTTTCAAGGCAGAAATATTAGATTGTTTTCCCTAGAAATATAATTTCATGAGGATTAGTCTGAGTTGATTTTTAATAGGTTTCAATACTGGCAAGCAGGCAGCATTCTTTAAACCCTTTGCCTTTCTGAATCCACTAAGCGATGCAGTAAGAGCAAGCACTGGAGAGAGGGGCAGACTAGATTCAAGAACCCACTGAGATGTTGGAGGCTATTGAGGGCAACAAGGATCACATTGTACAGCAATGCAGAAGAAGGAACTAGTCTTTAGATTCTGAGAAAAACACAGGCAGATGAATAGACAAAACCGCAGGTGTCATCCTGGGGAGAGGGTCCATTTGGGTATAGGCCTGCATACAGCACAGTAGCATTTTCAACACCCACCTGCAACAGCCCACACTAAGTGCACAATGGTGTATGGCGTTTATCTGTGAGAACGTTACATGCAGGTTACTATCACACTATATCCTCTGACAAGGGGTTGTTTCTGAACACAACCTAGGCTACCAGTTGATCATAACTTAGGCCTATGCCCTCCAAACCAGAAGACATTGCCAATGTGATGGGAGGAATAGCCTAGGTTTTTTTTTAGGTTTTATTGAGTAGGCTATGCACTGTAATTAAGAGCAAGTTCACATTTTTGTATTAATTCATGTGAATTAAACATAGGCCAAAATCCAAAATGTATATCCCAAGGAGTATGTTCAGTGTTTATTGGACCAATAGAGGTTCTGCAACCATTTTCTGATGGTGGTTAGCCTATTCTTCTGTAATTATCGGCTAGAGAAGCCTTACCACATCTGTCTTGGTTCCAGTAACTGATGTAGTCTAATAGCATATGCAGCTTGGTTCAGCAGATTCAATTTTAAGCGCAGTGAAATCAGATGCTGCCGAGGTAGCCCATGACCGTGAAAGCGCAGTTAGTGATAGATGCAATTGCCATCGAGTTACTCTCCGACAGTCCAATCTACATTTGCAAATGCTTGACACATCGGTATTGACTAAACGAGTCGTGATGACCATGAAGATGGCGCATTTTACGGTATATCGCAGTTTCTGAATTGTTCTTGCACCCCAAGACCAGTTTGGACCGGCGGACAATATCACGACTGCTAATTATCATCTAACGACTCAACTCTACCACCGGGAGTGGGACCCGATATCTGATTTGGTAGCTGAGCCATAGGCTAATGACTAACTGGGAAATAAATAAATAAACCTTTAAAAAAACTATTCCTGTTCCTATCGAGATGCTGCTGCAATAATAGCGTTCAGAGATTAGATTACCGTGTGTGTTGGGTAGGTGGACACAGAGACTGCATCAGTGTGTGACTAGGAGACGGCGAGCAGAGCAGACCCGGGAGATAAAGAAATCGTGGGTTAAGACATTTGTGGTCCTTTGTATGTTATAGATTTCTATGGAGATTATCCCGTTCGTATCGAAGGAGTCGGGGATATTCTTATAGCTTTTATTTAGCTACATTCTCCCACGATATCGACAGAATGAGGCTTGGTCTCCTGGTGGGAAAATAACAAAAAAATCCAAAATGTGGATACCAACAGAAGATGAAAAAATCGGAGTTGGTGAGTCCATTCTGTATTTATATAGACATTTGTCATTTTTGATTGCTTGTTTTCAATTTCATTGACTTTTCTCATTCAAAGCTGCTTATTTTGGCTAATGAAGAAGCGTTGTGATGATATCATGTTTGGTCATACAGGTTATTATAGGCTAGGCTACTGTAGGATATTCTCAGCTAACGATCACAATGTCTTTCAATTAATGTTTCATATATCTTTAAATCATGTGAGCCTAATTATAGTTTACAAACCATATAGTTTATCAGCTGTGCTTAATGGCTGAAGATAACCGGTCAAAAATAAGATAATGCAAAGCCTAGGTTATTGCGTGGGATGATAGCCTATACCCTCTTATGGGCTAGATGGGCTACCTCTATTAGACTGTATCACCAGTGTCTATACCCATATAACCTATAAGGCTACAGTATCCTTATCATTCATTCATATACTACATTTAATTTTTAGAGTTCTGTAAATGCGTCAATCATAGTGTTCTATCCATGTGTTGAAGAGCGGCAGAGCCTATATCGCTGAAAAGGCTATTCGACTGGAAACCACGAGGGGGCAATGAGATAGCGTTCTGCCAACAGGTGTAGCTTACGTTTTAGAGTCTGACTATGCGTAGGCCATATACTTGTCGGCATTTATAACATAGCACCACGACTACCTCGCTACTACAATAGTTGCTACTTAGCATACTACAACCAACGCTACCCCATCCCTCGTCTTCATGCTCGGTCCATGTAGGCCGAATTATTTGGAAAGTGCTAGTAGTGGTGTAAAGTACTTAAGTAAAAATACTTGAAAGTACTACTTAAGTGTTTTTTTGGGGGGGTAACTGCACTTTACTATTTATATTTTGGACAACTTTTACTTCACTACATTCCTAAATAAAATAATGTCGTTTTTACTCCATACATTTTCCCTGACTCCCAAAAGTACTCGCTACATTTTAAATGCTTAGCAGGACAGGAAAATGGTCCAATTCACACATTTATCAGAGGKACAACCCTGGTCATCCCTACTGTCTCTGATCTGGCGGACTCACTGAACACATGCTGCGTTTGTTAATTATGTCTGAGTGTTGGAGTGTACCCCTGGCTATCTGTAAATAAAAAGAAAAAAAAGAAAATGGTGCCGTCTGGTTTGCCTAATATAAGCAATTAAAAAATATTTTTACTTTTACTGATACTTAGGTATATTTTAGCAATTACATTTACTTTTGATACTTAAGTATGTTTAAAACCAAATACTTTTAGACTTTTACTCAAGTAGTATTTTAATGGGTGACTTTTACTTTTACTTGATGAATTTTCTATCAAGGTATCTGTACTTTTACTCAAGTATGATAATTGTGTACTTTTTCCACCACTGGTAACCCTAGAGGTAGTGGACAATCGTATCAGTAGTATTGGAGAAGTCTGTTCCTGGCAATTTGAATGAGTCATGTTGAATCAGTTCGCTCAAAACGCGCGCGCGCACGCACACACACACACACACACACACACACACACACACACACACACACACACACACACACACACACACACACA